>NC_088356.1:14037500-14162500 GCF_036884655.1 Musa acuminata AAA Group | reverse complement strand
TGTATATATATACATATATATACATGTATATATACATGTATATATATATATGTATATATACATGTATATATATATGTATATATACATGTATATATCCAGTTCCTCAAACAATTTATGAATAAATCCTTGGATTTTGATGATGAAACTAATTGATTGTGTTTAGATGTTTAACTACATTTTGAGTGATGTAGGTCCACTCGATTAGGATTAGACAATTAACGCAAGAGGAATTGACATTGCGCTGGAGGAGATCACGTTAGTATATTGGATGGCAGAATACTTCGGACATCGGGCTTCGTGCTAAGAGTGGAATTGCGCTAAGTATATCGGGCTTGCGGAGGTCAACTGTCGATTGGGCAACAAGCCACAATAGAGGACGATGCGCTGAAGAATCAGATGAAGCGCTAACCAATGACGTGCGGAGCAATAGAATGTCAATTCACGTTGTAATAATTGTCTAGATCAGAGTAGAGTTTTGGCTTGTGTGTGCGGGATTAACTACGATAACGATGAGGACATAAAGCGAAACAAAGTGTCAGAGTCAAGCACAAAGGATTTGTTGCGAGTTCGAGAGTTCGACGGAAGTCCGAAGGTTCGTCGGGAATGCTGCCGGAACTAGCCGAGAATGAGTAGGGAGCTTGCCGAAGGGTTTTTCGGAAGCTCGCTGGAAGGTTCGTTGGAAGTTCGTAGAGCTCACCGAGAAAGATCGGAGCTTGCTGAAGAAGCTCGTTGGAACTCGCCAAGATCATATCATGAAGTCTAGGAGATTGCCGGGAGTCCGTAGAATGGTTTCCGAGAGTTCTTCGGAATATATATATTAACGTGCCAATAACACCTAGTTGTTTTTGGAAAAAAATATATCAGATTATCAATTCAAGCTAAAAAGTTTAAGATCTGATTTTTGGGATGTCCATGAAGAAATAATCAAAATTGGTCACCAGCTAAAAAGAACGTACTAGTACAAGAAAGATAAATACTCCTTTCACTTGCCCAAATCTGAAACACGAACTTCAATTTTTTTTTCTTTTTTGCTAACCCCTATAGATCTAGTAGCGTAAAACATAGAAGCATTCAAATGTGTCATTTCTTTCCACATACCAAAACTCTAAGATATACACAATATTTATTGAAAAATCGAGCATGCATCCAGCTGACAAAGATACTTTGGATCGAAGTTATAAAGGATATGTACTGGTCCCAAAAGAATAACCAAGAAAATCAACAATAGATACAGCACAAACCTAAAACTTATTACACATGAGATTGTCATGATCTTTATGTCAACAAATAGATAATTAATAAAATATAATTAATACAAAAAAGATAATTACTCTATGATTGACCCATGTCCAAAATCCAAAGACCTTATCCTCTTATATAAACCCTAATATATTTGTTTCTCTATCCTGTACAGATTTAGTAGAGAAAAAAAAATACAGTAGAAACAAGCAAAATAATAGGAGCATTCAATATGTTTTTATTTTCCTTCTTCATAGACCAAAACTCTTAATTATATATGGTATTTATAGAACAATCAATCTTCAATCATTTTAGAATTTATTTCTCCATCCATTCTTGCCCACCAAATTTTTCTGCAAGCAAAATTATTAATTTAAGGATTTTTCAGAACAAACATGTCATGAGTCCCAATATAAGCAATAATATACATTTACTGACATTGAATCTCTTTTAGATCAAGTCCAAGCACAAGTTCCTCCGCTGTAACATACAACCTGGGAATTAATCTTGCATTGGAACGCACCTTCGTAGAAGATGGAGGCTGTTGGCTGTGATTCCAGAACTTGGTCCTCTCATGATGTCATCCCCACCGATGCTGTGCACTGACGGGAGTCTCCAGCACAATCCAACGCAGCAGAGAGCACAAGATTTGGAGACGCCGAGTAGTGCTATCCACGCATACGCATAAAGCATGCACTGCGACGCTTGGGTATGTGGAAGTGACAATCCCCAGCTTTTAGCCTGCAGACTAATGAATGAGTACGAAGCAATCGACAGTGAGAGGTGCATTCTGTGTGAGGAACACATCTGCTCTCTTTAACGAACTCGCCCAACAAGTGAGGGATCGAATTAGGTACAAATGCCTCTCTCAGAGCCCATACGCCCCTTCCCAGCCTCATGGGGCGTAGGGGGCCATAAGTGGGTGGTACCAAAGCCAACTCCACTCCGGACTCCAACACCGCTCCAGTGGCTATTTGTTTGTCCTTTAGCTTCCGTAAGCAAGCAAGATTAAATGCTTGTGGCCAATGGAACTCAAGAAGTTTGAGTAGGGATCAGAATCATGACATCATCTTTCTAGGAGGTTGAGGTGGGTGCAGAATTAGATGATCGTGACACGACCAAAGTGAAGTGGGATCGATTTGCTTTTTCTGCACAAAGCATACGGAAATTAACCAGGCAAATGACGACTTGTGGTGGAGTATAACGCGCGTGATATGAAGGAAATGACTCTTCAATCTAAACTAGAGTCACTATGTTAAACAAAGCAGGTCCCTTTTTATGCGCCGGCAGATTTCAGCCATATGGAGTGGCCACTTGCTCGGAGGGCACACAGAGCTGTGTCTTACTGTGCAGTACTTGTTCTACGTGTTACATATGTCTGTGAATAGGATGTTAAACTAACTGAGATAAAGGGTACACATATCAGACAAGTATTGTATACTTTTGACTCTGACATAAAACACACACACACAGGCACAAAAATCTAGCGATCGATGAACCGCTGGTCAACCACTGGTCTTAATTTTAGGATAGTTTTCCATTGGCAACTATGAGGAGCAACAAGAATTTGCCGCGGTCGCAGTAGGACCCACGCATTCCACCACCCGTCCTTTGTTTGGTACTTCATGTAGTCACGAATCAGTCTGCTGCTGCTTCAAAAATATGGCGTCAATAGAAGGCTACTGCTCCCACTAGATCATGAATCAGATAGTTGTGACTATAGCTCCCAATACGAGCAACGTGACACCAGAATCCATCTTCTTCAAGGAAGTGGCATATCAAGAATGGCCACCAACGGCAAAGCATCTCTGATTCCGACCACTACTCGGGACACCTCAAGCTACACACGTGTGGGGTCAATATATTGCACGGGCCCCTCCACCCCTTCCCTTACAAGAGCCCCTCGAACCCTCGACGCTCCGTGAATGCAGTGAGTGTTCTCCGTACCTTCTCCTTGGCTCTGTGGCACGACCGTAGTCTCGAAATGGGTAGTAATATTACTGCGATACTTTCACCACCACCAGCACCAAGATCCACTTTGGAAACGAGGCCCACTGATGCCTCCACCGCGCCCGCCACAGTTGCCACTCCATTCCCACCAGACCATGCTTGCTCACTATGGCGTTCACGGGTTGGCTCTGCGCTGCGCACAGCCCTAGCATTGACCATGATTGGCGTCGCGACGGTTTATGGCCCGGCAACCCTTCGGAGTTACGTGATGTTCCCTGCTTTCTCTTACGTGGTCGCCATGCTGATCGTTGGGGAGGCGACGTTAGGGGATTCGCTGCACGGCACGGCGAGTGCATTCTACGGGACGCTTCTTGGCGTCCTCCCTGCTATGTTGACCTTGCTGCTACTACCAGCCCAAGGCTTCTCGATCGCCGGTACCACCTTAACGGTGAGCCTTAGTGCCTTCGTGGTTGCACTGCCTGAGTCGACGAGCTTGATCACCAAGCGCATTGCTCTTGGACAAATAGTGATCATCTACGTCACCACATTTGGACACAACGCCCATTCTGGTCACGCCAAGGCCATCTTACATCTTGCACAGGTAGCAGCGAGCACGGCTCTCGGAGTGGTGGCTTCGGTGATCGCCTTGCTGTTTCCTTATCCCCGGCTAGCAAGCTGTGAGGTACTTGAGTTGCCATACTTATCTTATTCTTTGCTGTATCTTTCCCCTTCACGTTGATCACTGACGTACGTGTATTGTAGATAAGCAAGAAGAGCAAGCTATACAGGGAGATGGTGACTGTGAGGCTAAGTCTCTTAGTGAACGCTTTCTTTGTGGATAACAAGTCTTGCACGGTTTCACTGATTTCTCAAGTGAGATGCTTAACATCTGCAAGCACCAAAGTACTTCAGAACATTAATCTCAAGCAAGTAAGATTATTTCTTTAGTGTCGACTTTCTATTTGCATGGCGTAGTGAACTATGCTTCTGTCGTTCTAATATCACAAGCTATTTAACAGCTAGAAGGAACAACTCAGGTCATTCATGTATTGAGTTTTGTGATAACCAAAGCGAAGCTTCATGAAAAGCGTAAACTGTGGCTCCATCTATTGCCACGGACAACCATCTATATGTTCCCGGTATTGCCATATGATGGCTGGCCCCTGCTTGGGCTAAGCCTTTCGTCACTGAGAGGCACCCATACTCCTCTCGGATAGGAAAACGTGGAACAAGTAATAATGCATCATCAGACTGTCGAGAATGTGATGCACATGGAGCCCATCTGCATGTTGATGCTAACCCTTTTCATCATTCAGACATTTCTCGAACTGCCAAATTAGAATACCTATTTAGCAGCTGATTCTAAGCCATAGGCAAGTTAGATAATATTTTAGGCCTTTTGTTGAACGGGTACCTGTTCTGAAATTTTATTACGTTGTTTTAATTAGATTGTTTCTGGTCGTCCACAGGCAGCCCTCAAGTGGGAGAGGCCACCTCTCAGTTTCTCCTCAACACCACCGGTAGAGCCATCAGAACGGTTGCAGGAGATAGAAACACCCTTGAAGGGGATGGAGATGGCTATATCGTCCGTCACAGCAGTCCATTTTTCAGATCACCAGTTTAAGCGCGACATGATAAGCCTAAGAAATCTCATAAATCTTAGACTGATACAAGATAGCTACATGGACCCATGTGAGATTGTAGATAAGACGACCCTTCCTCCGCTGCCCACTTTGCCTCATGATCCCAAAGACCTTCCTTCTTTCTTCTTCCTCTTTTGTATGTTCCTCCTCCATAACCGCTCGCTTGCCCCACTGTTCGTGGAAGCTGGACAAGAGAGTAAGATCATGCCAACAACTGATCAGACTGAGAATTCGTGCAAAGAAGAGCCTGGCACAAAAAGGATTAAGATACCTTGGTATACAAGCTTACGTCGTGAAAGGCTTGTAGTGGCATTGAAATGCTCGCTCTCATTAGGTCTCGCTGTGTTATTTGGACTTGTTTACAGCAAAGAAAATGGCTTCTGGTCTGGTCTGACAGTTGCCATCACGATGACTCCATGGCGAGAGGCTACATTCAGGTTGGCAAATGTAAGGGCGCAAGGAACGGCTATAGGATCTGTCTACGGAGTCCTGGGATCGTTGATTTCGCAGAATCTTATGGAACTCAGGTTCTTAGTCCTCCTTCCATGGATCACATTTGCTAGCTTCCTGCAACGTAGCCGCATGTATGGGCCGGCTGGAGGGATCGCTGCCATGTTCTCTGCGTTAGTAATATTGGGGAGGAGAAACTACGGTTCGCCTACTGCCTTTGCCATCGCCAGGCTAACGGAGACCTTCATTGGTTTCTCGTGCTCGGCCTTTGTGGAACTCCTCCTACAACCCGTTAGGGCGTCAACTCTGGCAAGAGAACAACTCTCCCAAAGCCTTAAAATGCTTAACGAGTGTGTTGAGTCACTAGTTCCATGCATAGGTTCTATGGCACCGAAGGAGAAAGAGAAGAAGCTAAGAGTCAAAGTGACTGCACTGAGGAAGTACGTCCAAGAGGCTGAAGCCGAGCCAAACTTCTGGTTCTTGCCTTTCCCAGTTGCTTGTTACAAGAAACTCTGTGCCTCCATGACTAAGATGGTGGACCTACTGCACTTTCTGGCGAAGAGCACCGTGCTCTTGACTGAATACTCGCATGGGCTTGCAGACGTTTGTGATGATATCCCGGACAGTATCGTCGGAGAGCATTTGGTGCATCTCAAGAAGCTAATTTGTTCATCCGCGAAGTGCTTTGCTGAGGCACTTCTAGTGAAATCATTTGCAAGACTAGAAAAAGAGTGGAAAAGGAAACACATACCTGATGTTGAGACAGGAAAAGTAGAGGGACCCTACGTTGATGGGGTCATGGGAGCTGATGGAGAGGACTGTCAGAAGGTAATTGCGTCTTTCCTTCAGCAGGCAAATGAACTAATGGACAGGCTTGATATGAGTATAGATGAGAGCCTGAAGGGTCAATTAGTACTGTGCCTGGCCACGGTTGGCTTTTGCATGGAGGGCTTGATGAAAGAGACGAGGGAACTGGAGATGCAGATACTGGAACTTGTGCAGAGGGATAATCCTGGCGCCCACATAAATCTTTATGCAATCCGCTGTAAAGTGAAAGAGATATCGACCTAAAAGCTTTGCTCACAATTAACTCCCAAAAGTGTGTAACTTGATGCTATTATTGCCACTTACATTTAACAAGAAATATATATTGCTCGGTTTGATAAAAATGATGGCATTCTCTTAGTTCAGTGACAAATATATAGAATAGTTGATGTGCTTTTCTTAAAGAAACAAATATATAGAATCGTTTTGGGACACTGCAAATCTAATACACTAAAATCTATCGCATGAGTCTCTAGAAGATACTTTTCGAAGTGGATGGTGACTTAGATACGTCATAAGTCTATGGCCTTAAATCTGTGACTCATTTTTTTAACTTACATAAATATTTTTAGTTGATGGCTTAAACATTTTTTAGAAGATATTACATAAACGTCTTATCTCCAGATCCTAAGCAACTGCTAAAAAATTATGGGTGGGAAAAGAATTCCATAAGAAATATATACTATTACTATTGTTTGTATAAAATTCTCTAGAGTATATGTGATGAAGTAATTGACTTGCAGGACATCTATGATTAGCAATCTCCCACTTGATTTAAAGTCAATCACTTATGTGTATGATTCCTATCATAAGTGATTGACTTACAGGACACTTATGACTAACAATCTCTTACTTGACGTAAAGTCAATCACTTATGTGTCTGATCCCTATCAGACTCTTGTAACGCTCAAAGATAATATGAGACAATGGCTTTATCAGTGGATCTACGATGTTATCTTCGAATTGAATTATTTTCACTGCTACATCTTCTCCGGCCACGATCTCTCTAATAAGTTGGAACCTTCTCAGAACACTTTTGATGAGACCCAGGTTCCCTCATTTGAGCAATCACCCTATTGTTGTCGCAATATAAGGGAATCAACTCCTCATTGTCCGGCACCAAACTCCCTCATTTGCTGCCTCTACTACAGCAATGTACTTCGCCTCTATGGTTTAGTCACCAATAGTATCTTGCTTGGAACTCTTCCAACATACTGCTCTTTTATTCAGGGTGAATACATACCTCGAATTAAACTTGCCATCATCGATATCGGATTGGAAACTCGAGTCCATGTAGCCTTCAACCCTGAGGATACTACCGCCATAAACTAGTAAGAGATCTTTAGTCCTTCTCAAGTACTTAAGGATACACTTTACTACTTTCTAGTGCTCCTAACCTAGATCCACTTGATACTTGCTCGTGACACTCAGAGAATGCACTATATCTGGCCTGGTATTTAGTATAACATAAATGATAGACCTTATCGCTGAGGCATAGGATATCATATACATGTCTACCCTTTCTTCAAGAGTCTTTGGGAATATGCTCCTACAAAGCGATATTTCATGTCTCATCGGTATGAGACCTCTCTTGGAATTTTTCATGCCAAACCTTTTGACAATGGTGTCTCTGTACCTGGATTGGGACAAGCCAAGCATCTTCTTAGATCTATCTCTATAGATCCAAATCCCCAATATGTAGGATGCTTTCCCTATGTCTTTCATGGAGAAGTGTCTAGATAACCAAGCCTTTATTGTGCGTAGCATTCCTTCATCATTTTCAATGATCATGATGTCATCTATATATCACATTAAGAAGGTGATAGCGCTTCCACTTATCTTTCTGTATACACAAGGCTCATCTTCGATCTTAACGAAGTCATAAGATCTGATCCCTCATCAAATCTCATGTTCCAACTTCGAGAAGCTTGCTTTAGTCCATAAATGGACCTAAGCAACCTATACACTTTATCTAGAGAATCCTTAGACATGAATCCCTCAAACTGTATCATATATACCTCCTCCTCGAGGTTGCCATTGAGGAACGCGATTTTCACGTCCATTTGCTAGATCTCATAATCATAGTGTGCTATAATGGCCAATAGAATTCGAATGAATTTTAGCATGGCTACAAGTGAGAAGGTTTCGTCATAGTCAACACATTGCCTTTAACGATACCCCTTAGCCACCAGCTTTGCTTTATAAGTCTCTACCTTTCTATCTACTCCAATCTTCTTCTTGAAGATCCACTTGCAACTAATAGGTACAATATCCTTGGGTGATCAACTAGGTTCCAAACATTGTTGGAGTACATAGAATCCATCTTAGAATTTATGGTTTCTTGCCACTTCTCGAAGTTTATACTCGTAATAGCCTCATCGTAAGTTTGAGGATTAATATCCTTAATATCATCTCTTTAAATATGTCTCACATATCTCTTAGGAGGATGAGATACTCTGTCGGACCTATGTAAAGTCGGAACTTGTGTGCTAGGTACCTGAATAGACTCGAGCTGTGGAATGGTGCTTGAGCTAGGTTCTCCAACCTCGCTCAACTCTATCAAGCTCCCATTGTCTCTGCCAAGAATATATTCATTCTCAAGGAACACTGCTCTCTTGGCTACAAAGACCTTTTGGTCCTCGGGATGAAAGAAATAATACCCATTAGTTTCCTTGGGGTATCCTACGAATATACACCGTTCTATCCTGGATTCTAATTTGTCAAGGTTATGTCTTTCGACGTAGGCAGGGCAGCTCCAAACCTTAACAACCTTAAGATCGGGTTTCTTCCCTTTCCATATCTCATATGGAGTAGACACCACCAATTTAGTTGGAATTCTGTTCAGAAGGTAAGTTGTGATCTCTAAGGCATATCCCCATAATGAGACGGGGAGGTCGACGAAGATCATCATGGACCGCACTATGTCTAATAGTGTGTGATTTCTCCTTTCAGATATACCATTGAGTTGGGGTGTATAAGGAGGTGTCCACTAGGACAAAATCCCATGGTCCTTGAGGAACTGAGTGAACTCTGTACTCAAGTACTTACCTTCTCGATCTGATCGAAGAGTCTTGATACTCTTTCCAATCTGATTCTCTACTTTATTCTTATACTCCCTAAATTTCTTGAAGGCCTCAGACTTGTACTTCATCAAGTACACATGTCCATATATTGAGAAATCATCAGTAAAAGTAATGAAGTAGGAGTAACTACTTATGACATTAGTTGACATGGGACCACATACATCGCTATGTATGAGTTCTAGTAACTCAGTGGCTCTCTCTTTAGTTCCACTAAATGGAGAGTTGGTTATCTTTCCACGAAGGCAAGGCTCACAAGTTACATATGACTCATAGTCGAATGGATCTAAATATCCAGCCTTTAGCAACTTTTGAATCCTTCCCTCATGGATATGACCCAACCTACAATGCCACCGGTATGCACTATTCACCTCATCTCGTTTCCTCTTGGACACATTTACATTTATGATATGTGGAGTAGTGTCTAGCATAAATAAACTATTTTGCAATGTTCCTCTCATGATGATCTCATCATCTAATAATATTGGACAACCATTGTTCTAAAAAACTAATTTATATCCACTAACTAACTGTCAAACATGAAATGAAAATAATGTTTTTGATAATAGAAGGAATAAAATAGCATGCATCTAATGTAATAATAACTCTATCAAGCAAATGTAGGGTGACCTCGCCAACTACAATAACTTTTGCTCCATTGCCCATTTTGAGATCCATCTCACCTCTCACCAGTCTCCTAGGTTTTGCTAGAACTTGCAACGAATTGCAAATATGATAAGCACTACTAGTATCCAATACCCATGTGTTATCATAAGATTCTAACAAATGAAGACTGATCATGAATGTACTTGAAGCTTCTCTAAGCTTCTGTTTCACCCTCTCTATAAAGTACTTTTTGCAGTTCCTTTTCCAATTCCCATCTTTGCCATAGTGGAACCACTGGCCTTTTCCTTTGCTGGGTTTTTCTTAGCAACATTTGCTTTACCCGATCTGCCCTTGCCCTTGCCCTTCTTAAAGGACTTTTCTACCTTTCTTTTCTTTCTGGTCTCACCAGCATAGAGAACTGGCTTCTCTTTCTTGATAGTGTTATTTGCCTCCCTCAACATATTGAGGAGCTCAAGGAGAGTCACCTTAAGCTTATTCATATTAAAATTTATTACGAACTGAGAAAAGGAATTTGGTAGGAACTGAAGCACAAGATCTACACATAGGTTATCCTCTAGGATTATCCCTAGACTTGTGAGTTTCTCTATCCACTCAATCATCTTTAAGACATGGTTCTGAACTGGTGTCCCCTCAGTCATCCTTGCACGGAAGAGACTCTTGGATATCTCATATCGTTGAGTCCTTCCCTATTCCTCAAACAATTTATGGATATGTGGGAGAATAGATCCGGCATCCAGTTTTTCATGTTGTCACTATAATTTAGGAGTCATAGGGCCCAACATATAACATTGAGCAAGAGTGGAGTCATCTCTGTACTTCACGTAGTGAGCGATCTCATCCTCACTTGCCCCTTCCTCAGGTGTAGGCATCACTATATCAAGGACATACACAATTTTTTCCACCGTGAGAACGATTCTCAAGTCGCGGAGCCAATCAGTATAATTTAGACTAGTGAGGCAGTTGACATCAAGTATGCCATGTAAGGGATTTAAATATGATATATTTTTGAAAATAAAGATGTAGCAAAAATAAAGAACATTTAGATTTTGTAGAAAAATAAATAATTAAAATAAGGACTTCTATCTTAATATACTCCCACTGTTTTCTCGTGAATCACATAACTCCATCAAGTATATGAATCGGAGACCCCTCACAGATCTCTAGTGGGGATCGAGATCCAATTACACTAAGCCTATAAAGGTATGCAACTCTTGCTAATTACAACTCATGATTTTCATCCTTTTTGGCCTCCGAACCACCATGGCCTCGAGTGACTCGACCAACCATGGTGTTGGGTTAAGTCATCACCATCGTTACAAGATAGTTTGATTTAACAATATGCCCTCGAGTGACTCGACCAAGCATACCATGTCCCTAGATCACTGGTGACATTTTTATGTCATAGGTAAGATAGCGAATTACAAAATAAGTGAGCCTCGAGTGACTTGACTAACTCAACATACGTCGGGAATCGATCCCTACCTAAAACGATTGAAGGCCACGTGGGTCAATATAATTGCCTAATATTTACCGACTTAATATTATAAAGAGAGGGAATTTTTTATTTGATCTCCTAATATGACATGTCACATACATATATATTTAATATATATCTATATCACATGCAAATATATATACATATCTAGTAGGTGTACAAGAAATCATACATCACATGAGCAATCACACCAGATGATCGTGGGCCACAGCCTAATGTGATTAGGCCTGAGCTAGTGAGCTTAATCACTCACATTAAGATCTATGTGTGTAGTGGCACATCTCCATGCCCTGTAATCATCCATCTCATTATTGTTGGTTCCGTCGGCATCTCGATGTATCTTCATGCGTCGCGATCATCCAACTCGACCTCGTGGGTCCCACTATCGCTTCCATGCTCTCACTGTGGCTCCTCATATGATTACAACTTAATCATAGGCACGCAGGCCTGATAATAAACGAGAAATAAAATGGAGGCTCGCAGGCCCCAATAATAATAATCACAAGTACACACATGCTAACTATGATATTTCTAACTTAATGGGATTACCTCTCATTCCTAACTTTAATCTACATGCTAACTATGATATTTCTTAAGATATTTACTGTAACTTGCTCCGGTGCATCAATCGCTTCTTCCGGCGAGCTTCCAGCGAACTTCCGTCGATCATCCGATGAACCCTCGGTGATGCTCCTACGGACTTCCGGCAAACTCCTAGACTTGCGACGATCCACTTGGCGAGTTCCGACGAGCTTCTTTTGGCAAGCTCCTGGACTTCTCGGATTTGTTCCAGTAGAACCTCCGACGACCGTCCGGACTTTTGTCGAACTCTCGAACTCCCAACGTGATCATAGTCTTGACTCCGGAGCAACTCCTACTATATGTCTTACATCCATCGTAGTTAATCCTACACATGTAAAATAAAACTTCGATCGAGACAACTAATTCTAATAATTAACCAAGTTGTCCAGCATGTCATTGGTCCCTCAACGCTTCGTCCGATTCTTCGGCGCATCGTCCTCTCCTGCGGCCAATTGGCCAGTTGACTCCGCAACTCCGAAATCCTTGGCGCAATACCTTCTCTTCTTGGACCGATGCTCGAGTCCACGGCCCGAAGCCTTCTATCGATACGTCGATCGATCCACCAGCCCGACGTCTAATTTTCTGACATGTTCCTCCGGCACAACATGATTTTTCTTGCTTTAATTGTCTCATCCTGATCGAAGCATCCTGCGTCACTCAAAATGCAGATTAAAACATAAACAAATATCAAGTGGTTTCTGATAGAAGATAAGATTTCCCCAACTATATGAGGAAATCTCTCTATTCTATTGAGAAAAATCCTCTATTCTATTTAGGGAAATCCTTTCTCCTAATTTGTATAAATAGGAGAGGTAACATGTTAATGTGTTGAAGCATTTTTATTTCTTCAATAAAGCTTCTTCAATAATTGTTCTTATCTTCTATTATTTTTATCATGGTATCAGAGCAGTGAGAAAAGTGAAGTTTCGCTCTTGCCTGGCCAGCGACCAACGTTGTTGAGAAAAGCAAAGCTTCGCCCTTGTCTTCGGCCAGCGATTGCCGCTGCAACCATATTCTTAAGAGGCTCCACGGCTAATCCTCATCTTCCTCACCGTGGTAGGCTTCGCTGATCTGCCAACAGTCGGTGGACTTAAGGAGAACGAAGGGCGGACTTAAGGAGAACGAAGGGAATGGTTGTGCCCTCACAGCAACAGCAATCGCAATAGTAGCAGCGATCTGCTCTTACCCTACTCACGAAGTCTCTCGCTTGTAAACCATTCTTTGCATCGATCCAAGATTGGTATCCTTATCAGGAGCACCATCTTGTGGGGAAATGATAGAAGATAAGATTTCTCCAACTATATGAGGAAATCTCTCTATTCTGTTGAGAAAAATCCTCTATTCTCTTTAGGGAAATCCTTTCTCCTAATTTATATAAATAGGAGAGGGAACATGTTAATGTGTTGAAGCATTTTCATTTCTTCAATAAAGCTTCTTCAATAATTATTCTTATCTTCTATTATTTTCATCAGTTTCATCATCAAAATATGAGATTCAATAACTACAAGCAGGACAACGGCTGGCTACTACAAGCGTAGGGCCTACGCATGCGCCGATGCTAGGGCAGCTGCCATTGTAGGCAGCTATCGCTGTAGGCAAATGCACGTATGAAGATGGTAGCAAGCTACCATCTGCATGGGCAGCAAGGGCAGCAACTGTTGTTGCCCTTTCTCACTTTTGCGTCAATGATTTTAACGTTAAAGACTTCTCCAAAACACAACACACATAGTTCAAAACCAATCTTTCACATGAACAACTTGGCTCTGATACCACTATTGGAAAATCTAGGGGCGACATCACATACGTAGTGGAAGAGCAAAAAATAAAAATCCTAAATTTTCCTAAAGGTGTTCATCATCGTGCGAGGATTGGTATGCAAAACCCATGATACAAAAAAACACATGTGAGACTGTTGTGTTATCTAGGGAGATCATATATTACTGAATCCCTGCAGATTTGTAGGAGTGAACGAAGGAGGTCAAACGTCCTCATCTCTAGTGGTAATCCACACAGCAGGGTTGCGACGATGCTCCTCAAATCTCCACACCTACTATCTGAGAAAGAGAAAGGGAGCAAAGAATAGGAGGTGGCAACTCAGAAGCCCCAGCCTATGGGCCTTTAGTTTTCTCCTATTTATAGATGTCCCCAATTAACCCTAATGGATCCTGCCCTATTGGGTATTGGATCTCCATCCAATTGCCCAAGCATATTAGATTAGTGGGTCTCTACCCAATAATCTATTATTAGCTCTTATTGGATATGATCCATGGGATCAAATAATTTAGGGGTATTGGATATCCAATAAGATAGGGGCTCTAGTGAATATCTCATATTCGAACCTCTACTCGTCGCAACACCTACTATATGTGTGTGACTATTAGGACTCTAGCTAAGAGAATCCTAATTGAGAGGGACATTCATGTAAAACTGTTAGGACTTTAGCTAGGAGAGTCCTAATTGAGAGGGACATTTTGTTAGGACTCTAGCTAGGAGAGTCCTAATTGAGAGGGACATTCTGTTAGGACTCTAGATAGGAGAGTCCTAATTGAGAGGGACATTCATGTAGGAGGTTTTTTCTTAGAGAAGAATTAGGAGTTGTAAGGGAATAAGAGTCTTGAGTTGGAGTCCTATTAGGAGTTGGTTAGAAGTAAGAGTCTTAAGTAGGAGTCCTATTAGGAGTTAGGGTTTAGAAGCCCTATAAATAGCCATGTATTCCTCCTCTTTTCTCAAGCAATAGATGAATCTTTTCTGCAGCCTTTGAGCAGCAACTTGGAGGGAGGAACCTCTATAGAGTTCCAAGGAGGCCGATCCCCTAAAGAGATCAACCCCAAGTTTAGAATCTGCAAGGGTTCTATCACCTGGTATCAGAGCAGCGTTCTTGGCATCTCGCTGCCCTTTCACAGCCATCCATCAACCCTCCACAATCATCCAAAGCAATTCCCACAATTGCTTAAAAGATCGTCACCGAATTCCGCCATCATCTCCACCACCACGGATCATCCTTTGATCTCCCCGTGAATTGCAACAGGTTCTGGTTTCCTACCTTACTGCTGCTGCAATTTAGTTATCCTTATTCGAAAATCCAAAAAAAAAAAAAAAAAAAATCGTTCCTATATTGCTGCATAAACTTTTCGTCACAAAGTTTTCATCTCTACGACGAAAGATATATTGCAGAATTCCAGCCGCATAGCACCATCTGTTTGATCTTGCTACTGTGCTTTTTCTATCCAAATTTCTACGAAATTTTTATGACATCTTTAACACTTCTTAACAGTGGATTTCCCTTTGGTTTCATCAAAAAATTCTCAATATAAACTACTGATCTTTTATGTCCAATCTGCTGCACTTGAATTGCAGAATTCAAGACGCATAGCACCATCTGTTTGATCTTGCTACTGTGCTTTTTCTATCCAAATTTCTACGAAATTTTTATGACATCTTTGACACTTCCTAACAGTAGATTTCCCTTTGGTTTCATCGAAAAATTCTCAATATAAACTACTGATCTTTTATGTCCAATCTGCTACACTTGAAAATCTATGTTGCAGAAAATTTCAACTGCATATCGTTGCCTTAACCCATCTATTTGCAATCTTTTTTGAATGAAATTTCTTATAGACTTCATATATCATCTTGGCTTCCATCTAAGATTGATCTATTAAGAAATTCATCTCTAAAAACGATTTTATGTTGCTGCAAATTTTCATAGTAACCCGCTGAAATTTTTCGACGATAATTCTGCAATTGCAACTTGCACCAATTTCTTTGCTGTTATACTGCCGAAATTTTCTTGATTAAATTAGATATCCTTGCTTTCATATAAACTGTGATTTTGCTATCAATTCCCTCCTCAATTCTCTTAAGTTTTTGGTGGAAATTACGTCGAGAAACCGTTGTTTCTTCGACGACAATTCTACTCTTACAAGACAGCACATACTTGCTGCAACTTCCACGGATTTCTGTCAAACCTTTGCTACCATCTACCATAGATCCAAAACTTTCATCCAGAGCCCTAAAACTCTACCAAACCACACCCTCAAACTGCACCCAAAACAGCCACAAAACAAGCCTAAACCGTAGCCTACATCCACCGATCCACCAACCCTTTCGACCCTCACTTCTATCAACCTATACATGCCTTTAACCTGACAACAGAAGAGAGATCTTAACATCATAGATTTGGAGGTATATACTATGGCATCTAAGGAGGCAATCGATGCTAAATTCGAAGCCTTGGAGGCACAAATGGAGGATAAGATTCGGACGCTCTTTACCGAACTCAGATTGGGCCGACTACTAAGCCCGAAAAAATCATATCACGGAGAGAGCTTTGCCCAATCGCACCAGGCCCGAAGAGATGAGTTCCAAGGGAGGGGAGGCTCTATGATCGATCCCAACTATCCACGCATAAGGGTGGACTTCCCTAGATGGGAAGAAGGAGACCCGATTGGTTGGATCTTGCACGCGGAGCGATATTTTCGGTACCACAAAACCGCGGATGCATCTATGGTGAAAATTGCAGCTATACATCTTGAAGGGGATGCTATACAGTGGTTTGATTGGTTTGAACATAGTTATGGAGTCCTTTCATGGCGACAATTCAAAGAAGGACTGCTGATTCGCTTCAGACCAACCGATTACGAGAATATTGACGAACAACTAGCAAAGATCCGACAAACCTCCACCATTCAGGAGTACCAAACCAGGTTTGAAAGGTTATCTAATCAAACTTGTGATTGGTCTCAAAAACAGCTATTGAAGACCTTCATTGAGGGCTTGAAGCCGGAGATCCGAGGAGAAGTTAAAGCGCGACAACCGTACAAGCTTATGGCAGCCATCTCTTTTGCACGACATCAAGAGGAGAAATTGAACCATGAAGCTTGAAGGACTAGGGTCACTCCTCAACTAGCAATATTGAAGCCCTTAGCCCCCTCCATTGTTGACCGAGTCCCTACACCAAAAAGGTTGACAAGAGAAGAGCTTCAAGAGCGATCTGCGAAGGGGTTATGTTGGCATTGCGACGAGCCGTGGAGCCATGAGCATCGCTGTAGTAAAGGGAGACTTTTTATCATTGAACCAGTAGAAGAAAAGGTCATTGAATATCCAGAAGAGAGCATTGAATATAAAGAAGAAGATGCAGAAGAAGAGCCACAACCGACCGAAGTTACGGTACATGCACTAGCCAGCTACTCAAACCCGCAAACGATAAAAGTTGGAGGCCTTCTCAAACAACAACTGATCACTGTTTTCATCGACACGGGCAGCACTAATAATATCGTAAACAGTAAGGTTGCTATCCGAATGGCATTACCTATCGAGAATCGCTGCAGGTTTGATGTTAAGGTCACCGACAGACATATTTTGAAGTGTGATCGTAGGCGCCCGCAGGAGAAACTATTGCTGCAGGACCAAGAGATAATTGCAGATTTCTTCCTTCTTCCTCTTGATGATCATGAGGCCATGCTCAGAATTAAATGGTTGACAACATTAGGTGATTTTTCTTGGAATTTTATGAAACTAATTATGAAATTTTACAATAAGGAGAAACAGGTGATACTGCACGGGAAACGTGGGGGCGACGTAATGATGATTTGCACACAACAAATGAAGAAGGTTTTGCATAAAGCATGCAGTGGCTTTTTGGTACAACTTGAGCAGCAAACTAAGGGAGAGTCAACAAAATTTGAAGATCCAAATCTACTTCCTTTGCTTGCTGAATTTTTAGATATATTTGACGAACCGCGCAACCTACCTCTTACCCGCCGGCATGATTATTATATAACGATTCTTCCAGGCAAACCTCCAGCAAATGCTCAACCATATCAGTATCCACATCTCCAGAAGGATGAAATAGAAAGGATTGTAAAAGAGATGCTCAAAACAGGAGTTATTCGGCCATGTTGTAGCCCCTACTCTTCACCGGTGCTCCTCAAACAAAAGAAGGATGGAATATGTCGATTATGTGTTGATTACCGAACTCTCAATGGCATAACCATCAAGGATAAATACCCTATTCCAGTAGTAGATGAGTTGCAAGATGAAAGGGAGTACAAATCTTCACAAAGCTGGACCTTCGATCCGGGTATCATCAAATACGAGTATGCGAAGAAGATATACCGAAAACCACCTTTTGAACACACAATAACCACTATGAATTTTTGCTTTCTTCAAAAGAAGGTGGAATATCTTGGGCATATCATATCAGAGGAAGGTGTGGCAGTAGACCCCTTCAAAATTGGAGCAATGCAAAATTGGCTGACCCCGAGGAACATAAAATTGCTACATGGCTTTCTGGGTTTAACAGGCTACTATTGCAAGTTCGTGAAAAACTATGGAGAGATCAGTGCACCACTTACTTCCTTTCTGAAAAAAGATGTCTTCCAATGGTCGGACAGAGCCTCCATTGCCTTCGACAAACTTAAGGCAGCCATGACGACGACGCCGGTGCTAACACTATCAGATTTCAACCGACCCTTCATTATTGAGGCCGACGCATCTGGAGTCGGAATTGGAGCAATTCTCATGCAATATGGTCGACCACTCGCATACACTAGCAAGGCATTATCTCCCTCCCATAAAAATAAGTCAACGTATGATAAGGAGATGCTCGCCATTGTGCGCGCAGCAACGAGGTGGAGACCCTACTTGATTGGTCGACGATTTCAAATTAAAACCGACCATAAAAGCCTCAAGTACTTTTTGGAGCGAAAGATATCATCCCCTGAGCAGCAAAACTGGGTAACAAAACTTCTTGGATTTGATTATGAAATAACTTACAAAAAGGGGAAAGAGAATGTTCTTGCAGATGCGCTTTCGCAACTACCCGAGCAAGCTGAAGTTTTGGCCATTTCACTTCCGACCAGCAACTTCCTTGAGGATATTAAGATGGAATGGCAGGAAGATTCAGAGACTAGTAAGATTATAAAAAAATTGGAGGAAGCACCTGTTGAATCTCGGATTTTGATGATGAAGTCAATTGTCATTTGTTGTCTAATCTATGTGTTGAGATAAGTGTGCAGGATTAACTACGATGAAAGTTAGACAAGCAGCAGGAGTTACGCCGGAGTCAAGTTCATGATCACGTTGGGAGTTCGAGAGTTCGACGGAAGTTCGGACGGTCGTCGGAGGTTCTGCGAGAACAGATCCGAGAAGTCCAGAAGCTTGCCAAGCGAAGCTCGTCGGAACTTGCCAAGTGGATCGTCGCAAAGTCCAGGAGTTTGCCGGAAGTCCGCAGGAGCATCATCGAGGGTTCATCGGATGATCGACGGAAGTTCGCCGGAAACTCGCCGGAAGGAGCGATTGACGCACCGAAGCAAAGCTGCAGAAATTGTCTTAGATTTAATCGTAGTTAGCATGCTGATTAAGTTGGAAAATGGGAGGTGATCCCATTGGCTTAATCTTGGGGCAATTGGGCCCCTGAAGGACTGAAATTGGGCCGAATGGAATGAACCATTCGGACCCTGATTGCACCAGGAGGTGCAACCGCCCAGGCTAGGAGGTGGCACCGCCTGAGCTCAGTCTTCGAGCTAGACTGGGCGGTGCAACCTCCCTGGCAGAGAGGTGGCACCGCCTGAGCTCAGTCTTCGAGCAAGACTGGGCGGTGCAACCTCCCTGGCAGAGAGGTGGCACCGCCTGAGCTCGGTCTTCGAGCTCTGCCAGGCGGTGCAACCTCTCCAGTCAAGAGGTGCAACCGCCTGATCCCGGAATTCCGGGATTTGATCGTTTTGAGCTCCAAATTTGAATTGGGTTGGGGCCTATAAATTCCCCACCCATTCAGCACTGAAAAGATACAGACCTACACCGAAATCTTGATCTTTTCTGTGATTCTAAGAGCTCAAAAGTGTTGTAAAGCCTTTAAGTCTCCTCCTTCTGTTCTTCAAGTTTTCAGTTGTAAAGTGAGGAGAGAAAGGTCTGTAAAGGTTGTCTCCTGAGCCTGTCAAAAGGAGAGAAACTGTAAAAGGGCAGTTTGGCCTTCACCCATTGAAGGAAGGCCCCTAGTTGACGTCGGCAACCTCGTCGGTGGAGGAAGCCAAAAGTGGAGTAGGTCAGGACTGACCGAACCACTCTAAATCTCTGGTTTGCGTTTATTTTTTAGCACTTTATCTTTACTGCAAACCTCCTCCACTACTACTGCTCTCTGCGCTTTCACGAACAAGTTCTAAGTGCTGTTCTTCCGAATCTGCATTCAGACGTAAAGTCGTGTTTTAGTACATTACAGTTTACGTTTACGTTTTGATTCTGCAGAACTGTTCTCTGTGCTTTTGCGAATGAGTTTCTTTGCAGTTTACACTTACAGTTTGATTCTATTTATAACTGCAAACTGTCTTCTGCAATTTCACGAACGAGTTTCAACATTTAGACGTAAAACTGCATTTAGACGTAAATCGGCTTTCCTCGCACAATCGTCAGATTTCAGTTTACGTTTATGTCTTGATTTCAACTGCATATTGCCCTCTGCGAATATACAAACGAGTTTCAAAGTTCAGACGTAAATCTGCATCTAAATCTGCGTTTAGACGTAAATCTGCGTTTAGACGCAAATCTGCGTTTAGACGTAAATCTGTTTCAGATTACCTTTTGAGCTGTACAACAGCAGCACATTGTCTTTATACTTCTGCTCAATCCGCGCTTAGACGCAATCTGCGTTTAGATGCAATCTGCGCTTAGACGCAATCTGCGTTTAGACGCAATCTGCACTTAGACGCAATCTGCGCTAAGACGCAAACTGCGCTTAGACGTAATCTGAGTTTAGACGCAATCTGCATTTAGACGCTAACTGCGTTTAGACGCTAACTGCGCTTAAACGTAAACTGCACTTAATCATAAGTAATCTTAGAATCGGTTTTTGCATCAAAATAGTCTTTGTCGAACGAACGCAGCCTTCGCTTTTTAATCGCTGAAAAATATCCGCTGCACTAATTCACCCCCCCCTCTTAGTGCTCTCGATCCTAACAATTGGTATCAGAGCCCGGTTAACTCTCAAAAGGATTAAAACCCAAGAGAGATGGCTTACGCCGGAAACCAAGAGGGCCATTCTATTACACGTCCACCCATGTTTAATGGGACGGACTACACCTACTGGAAGACCCGAATGAGGATCTTTCTTATTTCTATGGATTTTGAACTGTGGAATCTTGTCGAAAACGGTTTTTCAAAGTCTTCTCTTCCAATGATCGATTGGAATGATTTGGAGAAGAAGGCTTTCGCTCTAAATGCAAAGGCTATGAATGCCTTATTTTGTGCACTTGATAAAAACGAGTTTAACCGTGTTTCAACTTGTGAAACTGCATTCGATATTTGGCACACACTCGAAGTGACCCATGAGGGCACAAGTAGAGTAAAAGAGTCAAAAATCAATTTGCTGTTACACTCCTTCGAACTTTTTCGGATGAAACCGAGTGAAACCATTGGCGACATGTTTACCCGTTTCACGGATGTCGTCAACGGTCTAAAAGGACTCGGAAAGAGCTTTTCGGATTTTGAGCTTGTTAATAAGATACTAAGATCCCTTCCTAAGAGTTGGGATCCTAAAGTCACCGCTATTCAAGAGGCAAAAGATCTACGAAATTTCCCTCTTGAAGAACTAATCGGGTCATTAATGACCTACGAAATGACTTGTAAAGCTCATGAAGAGCAAGAAGACATCCTTCCAAAGAACAAAAAGGATATGGCACTCAAAACTTCAGAATGCCACTTGAGAGAAAACTCAAGTGATGAGGACTGTGATGATGACTTGGCACTCCTAACAAGAAAGTTTAAAAAGTTCTTTAAAAGAAACAAGTTTAAAAATGATGCAAAAAATAAACTTGAACCCAAAAAGGACCAAGTAATCTGCTATGAATGCAAAAAGCCGGGACACTACAAGAGTGACTGTCCCCAAGTCAAGAAAAGAACAACAAAGAAGAAGGCGCTCCAAGCAACATGGGATGATTCAAGCGCATCTGAGGAAGAGGAGTCCAACACCGAGCAAGTTGCTCATTACGCCTTAATGGCTATCGGAGAGGAGGTAACGGATTCATTAAATGCTGATTTATCTTTCGATGAATTATTAAATGCTTTCAATGACTTATTTGACGAATGCAAGAGTATAAGTAGAAAATATAAATTGCTGAAAAAGGTGCATGATAGTCTTACTTGTGAGTTTGATAAGTTAAAAGTCGAACATCATGATAGTTTAAATTCATGTATCAAATGTCATGATTTAGAAACTTTACAAAAAGAAAACCTGCTACTCAAGGATACCTTGAAGAAATTCGAGGTTGGTAGCAAGTCGTTGAACATGATCCTTGCAAACAAGGGTCACGTTCCAAAAAGGAGCGGAATTGGATTTGTGAGAAGTCCTCACCAAAATCCAACGACTTTTATAAAAGGCTCCATCTTACATGTTCAACACCAAACCAAGTGCAACTTTTGTTGCAAATCTGGACATAGGACACATTGTTGTCCATTCAAGAAAATAAGTCCAAACAAACTGATTTGGGTTCCTAAAGGAACCATGATAAACTCGATGCAACATGATAGAAAATGTAGGTCTATTTATGAGGCACCCAAAAGCAAATGGGTTCCTAAAGATCATCCCTTCCTATAAAAACATTAAAATTTCAGGCCGGAGCAAGAAATAATATTCTGCTCCTTGACTCTCGATGATCATAAACTCGTAACGCTTAAGTAACAAGTGGAAGTTATGAAATCACAAATACAATTTGGATACAACCTAATTAGAAACATATGATATCCAAATTTACATATCCCCTTGATCTTCAAAACCCGTTAACACTATCATCTACGAATTAATTCTTGTATCTTGAAGAAACTAAATATGTCATGATCTTAAAAGGGATACCAAACAAACTATCAACATACGTGTGCACGTTAAAAGATTTATCTTGATCGTACAAGAGCTTCTTCCTTAAATAAAAACTCATACGAAATCACGTAACATACATTAATTGCTCTGAAACTCTCCTCAAGGCAAAGGCTCCCTGATCAAATCATATTAGGTGCTCACTGGCTGCAGGCGGTGGCACCTCTCCAGCTGGCGGTGGCACCTCCAGCTATCACGGGTTGCCAGAGGTTGCACCGCTCCAGCCAGAGGTGCAACCGCCCGCAACTCTGCCTTTTTAAACCCACACTAGGGCCGGCGGTGAAACCGACCCCAACTCACTCCCATTTCCTCCTCTACTCTTCCAAGTCTCCTCCACTCTCATTTCACTCCTCTAAGCCGTCCAAATACCTTCCATTTCGGAGCAAAACATCAAGAATCCTTCCCTCTCTTGAAGATTTCACAAAGGTACTCTTTAAGAAGCTTTTAAATTCTGTTTTGATCTTCATTTACTCTAGCTCATCATCATCCCTCTAAACAGCAGTAGTAATGGGATCTAGAAGAACCTCAAGGGACAAGGGGAAGAGGAGATTAGTAGAAGAGTTTGATTTCAATCTTTTTGATTCAAAATACCATGCTGAAAAATTTCCCTCTTTCGAACTTAGATGTATCAGTAAGGGAAAATATGTAGATCTAAATGAACTAAGAGACTTAGAGACTATCCAATGGTTTGCAAACCTAGGTCTACTTCCAATCTTGCAGATTAACGAACCCATCTATCCTAGGCTTGTTAGATTATTTTACAATAACATACAAATAGATGATGAAGGAAGGATGTCCACCTATCTTTTGGGACAACACATCTCAATCACTGATAGGTTCATTTGTGATATGATAGGCATTCCCATAAAAAGCATAGGACTCTACTTTAGAGGATCATGGGATGATGAAAGTATTGGAACATCCTATGTTGAAGCCTTAGGAACAATCTTTGCCAATCCTAACATAGCATTGGTTCCTAAAAGTTGTGAACATCTATTGCCTTTGAACACTAAGATACTTCATTATATCATGACCAGTATAATTCTTCCTAAACAATACCATCATGATGAAATTAGTCAACTAGAATTAGGAACTATGTACTCAATCATGAAGGGACATGACATCTGTCTTGGCTATCTTATTCAACAAAATATGTTAGAATTATCAAAAAAGGATATGATGCTCCCATATGGTGGTATAATCACTAGAATAATAAAAGCTTACGACATTCTAATATCACCAGAGGAAGAAGAAATGAAAGTAGATCGATACAGCATAATAAACAAAAATCTACTTCACCGACTAAGATGTTACTATAGAAACGGTAACTGGGTTAGACTCCCTAGAAGGACTGATCACCCTCAACCTGAACCAGAACCGGAAACACCAGTGTTTAGGGGTACCCAATCTCCTCCGACCCTTCCCTTTGAGGAAACACATCCAGTTGAGCAAACTCATACATCCATTGAAGAAATTGGGATTCGTATGGATCGATTCGAACAGAGACAAGAACGGATTGAACAAAGACAAGATCAAATCCTATCTGAGTTGCAGCAAATTCATAGTCAATTTGACTCCTTGTTTAGGCACTTTAATTTTCCACCTCATCAATGAACTTGTTGAACACCTGTTGTTGTTGTAAACTTCTTATGTTACTCACTTCTGATGTACTGGCTGTAAACATCTATCGTGGTAAACATATATCTTGCGCCTTGTGGTAAAAGTTATCTCAGATTTTTATGGTATCATTACTGTTTGGCATGTGATATGTCCAAATTAAGAATGTTGTGCTTTGAAACGAAAAGTTTTGAAAACCTTGTGCTTTGATTTCATTCGAAGAATGTTGATATGTCCGAATACTTAAATTTGTTAAAATTATTTTTCGGACTATATTGTATGATCAAATCACTTGATTGCCATGTCTCTATGATTATATGCAACAAAATCTTCTCCGAATGCATCTTATTTTTCGAATGCTATAAACCAGATTTTTTCGTACACTTTCATGAAAAATAAGTATCTGAAATAAATTTGATGAAGTGATTCATGTGTATGTATTCCATCCTGCAAAATCTTTACATGGACAATGGATTATAACAAAAAGGGGAAGAAGTATTTAGAGCAATCTATGTGAAATTCCTCTATAAGCTTGCTTTGATTAATTTCCTGGTATCATGATTATTATGCTTTTTGTTGATGACAAAGGGGGAGATATATATATGAATTGATAAACACTGCCATACTATAAGTGATGCTATAAACACTGCTATGATTATGCCATCCTTGCATCACCAAGAGATACAAAAACATGTGCTAAAGTTTGCATTATGCCCTGAGTTGATATGTTATCATGTGAAGAAAATGCAAAAACTTGATAGTATATTTCAAATGTATGCATCATGTAATAGTGCTTCACAGCTTTATATGATAATGTTCATACTACATGATGAATGGTTACAAACACAATCATACAAACTTGATGATGAATGTCAAGCCCTAACATCATCTTTGAAGAGATACATCATGATGAGTATCATGATGGGAGTATTGATAAGTTTAACTGATCTAACTTATCAATACGTCACTTGAATTCTTAGGTCTTGAATTCAAGGTTGACTTATCTCAACTATGGCATATAGACAGGGGGAGTTAAGGATAACTCCATTATCAATTGATTATCATCATCAAAAAGGGGGAGATTGTTGAATCTCGGATTTTGATGATGAAGTCAATTGTCATTTGTTGTCTAATCTATGTGTTGAGATAAGTGTGCAGGATTAACTACGATGAAAGTTAGACAAGCAGCAGGAGTTGCGCCGGAGTCAAGTTCATGATCACGTTGGGAGTTCGAGAGTTCGACGGAAGTTCGGACGGTCGTCGGAGGTTCTGCGAGAACAGATCCGAGAAGTCCAGAAGCTTGCCAAGCGAAGCTCGTCGGAACTTGCCAAGTGGATCGTCGCAAAGTCCAGGAGTTTGCCGGAAGTCCGCAGGAGCATCACCGAGGGTTCATCGGATGATCGACGGAAGTTCGCCGGAAACTCGCCGGAAGGAGCGATTGACGCACCGAAGCAAAGCTGCAGAAATTGTCTTAGATTTAATCGTAGTTAGCACGCTGATTAAGTTAGAAAATGGGAGGTGATCCCATTGGCTTAATCTTGGGGCAATTGGGCCCCTGAAGGACTGAAATTGGGCCGAATGGAATGAACCATTCGGACCCTGATTGCACCAGGAGGTGCAACCGCCCAGGCCAGGAGGTGGCACCGCCTGAGCTCAGTCTTCGAGCTAGACTGGGCGGTGCAACCTCCCTGGCAGAGAGGTGGCACCGCCTGAGCTCAGTCTTCGAGCAAGACTGGGCGGTGCAACCTCCCTGGCAGAGAGGTGGCACCGCCTGAGCTCGGTCTTCGAGCTCTGCCAGGTGGTGCAACCTCTCCAGTCAAGAGGTGCAACCGCCTGATCCCGGAATTCCGGGATTTGATCGTTTTGAGCTCCAAATTTGAATTGGGTTGGGGCCTATAAATTCCCCACCCATTCAGCACTGAAAAGATACAGACCTACACCGAAATCTTGATCTTTTCTGTGATTCTAAGAGCTCAAAAGTGTTGTAAAGCCTTTAAGTCTCCTCCTTCTGTTCTTCAAGTTTTCAGTTGTAAAGTGAGGAGAGAAAGGTCTGTAAAGGTTGTCTCCTGAGCCTGTCAAAAGGAGAGAAACTGTAAAAGGGCAGTTTGGCCTTCACCCATTGAAGGAAGGCCCCTAGTTGACGTCGGCAACCTCGTCGGTAGAGGAAGCCAAAAGTGGAGTAGGTCAGGACTGACCGAACCACTCTAAATCTCTGGTTTGCATTTATTTTTTAGCACTTTATCTTTACTGCAAACCTCCTCCACTACTACTGCTCTCTGCGCTTTCACGAACAAGTTCTAAGTGCTGTTCTTCCGAATCTGCATTCAGACGTAAAGTCGTGTTTTAGTACATTACAGTTTACGTTTACGTTTTGATTCTGCAGAACTGTTCTCTGTGCTTTTGCGAACGAGTTTCTTTACAGTTTACACTTACAGTTTGATTCTATTTATAACTGCAAACTGTCTTCTGCAATTTTACGAACGAGTTTCAACATTTAGACGTAAAACTGCATTTAGACGTAAATCGGCTTTCCTCGCACAATCGTCAGATTTCAGTTTACGTTTATGTCTTGATTTCAACTGCATATTGCCCTCTGCGAATATACAAACGAGTTTCAAAGTTCAGACGTAAATCTGCGTCTAAATCTGCGTTTAGACGTAAATCTGCGTTTAGACGTAAATCTGTTTCAGATTACCTTTTGAGCTGTACAACAGCAGCACATTGTCTTTATACTTCTGCTCAATCCGCGCTTAGACGCAATCTGCGTTTAGACGCAATCTGCGCTTAGACGTAATCTGCGTTTAGACGCAATCTGCACTTAGACGCAATCTGCGCTAAGACGCAAACTGCGCTTAGACGCAATCTGAGTTTAGACGCAATCTGCATTTAGATGCTAACTGCGTTTAGACGCTAACTGCGCTTAAACGTAAACTGCACTTAATCATAAGTAATCTTAGAATCGGTTTTTGCATCAAAATAGTCTTTGTCGAACGAACGCAACCTTCGCTTTTTAATCGCTGAAAAATATCCGCTGCACTAATTCACCCCCCCCTCTTAGTGCTCTCGATCCTAACAGCACCAAGCTCCGTAGCTCATTACAATTGGGACTCAAAAGAATTACAATATAAGAGTACTAAATTGAAAAGGAGTATGGCATATCACTCACAAACCGACGACCAGACAGAAGTTGTAAATAGGTGCTTGGAGATAGCCCAAAGCCACCCACCAAATATGACTACCCAAGGAGGACTTCAGACTCAGCCAAGTGTCATTATTGATCGACGGATTATGACTCGACTACAACGATCCACTATTGAATTGCTAATACAGTGGGCAAACCTACTAACAGAAGATGTCACTTTGGAGAACTATGATGACTTGAAGATCAAATTCCCAAAATTCATGAATCGTCAGCCTCGAGGACAAGGCTGATTTGAAGAGGGCGGGTTTGTTAGGACTCTAGCTAAGAGAGTCCTAATTGAGAGGGACATTCATGTAAAACTGTTAAGACTTTAGCTAGGAGAGTCCTAATTGAGAGGGACATTTTGTTAGGACTCTAGCTAGGAGAGTCCTAATTGAGAGGGACATTCTGTTAGGACTCTAGATAGGAGAGTCCTAATTGAGAGGGACATTCATGTAGGAGGTTTTTTCTTAGAGAAGAATTAGGAGTTGTAAGGGAATAAGAGTCTTGAGTTGGAGTCCTATTAGGAGTTGGTTAGAAGTAAGAGTCTTAAGTAGGAGTCCTATTAGGAGTTAGGGTTTAGAAGCCCTATAAATAGCCATGTATTCCTCCTCTTTTCTCAAGCAATAGATGAATCTTTTCTGCAGCCTTTGAGCAGCAACTTGGAGGGAGGAACCCCTATAGAGTTCCAAGGAGGCCGATCCCCTAAAGAGATCAACCCCAAGTTTAGAATCTGCAAGGGTTCTATCAGTGACCCTCTAGGCCCAATATCGAGCTGGCCATGAGTCATACCTGTCGGAACTCCTTCTGGCTTAGTGAATTATTATCTCTATATTAATTCACTCGACTCATCGACTACGGACGTACTTGGCCACTACGCCGCAATCCCGAAACTGTTAGGATTGGAGCGGCACTAAGAGGGGGGGGGGGGGGGGTGAATTAGTGCAGCTGCTGATTAAAACTTGTAAGTTCGAAACCGAATTCGTAAATGCAAGGAGATTTCGTTCTGATAGTAGCTTGAGTAAAGTGAAAAATGAAAACTTATTGTTGTGTAGATAACGATTGCAGAAAGGTAAGTACTCACACATTCAATGAACACGCCAATTTAAAGTGGTTCGGTTAAATGACCTACATCCACTTGCGAAGCCTTCTTCAATGAGGGTCCCAACTTCAACTAGCAAATCTCTTTGAAGGGGAAGGATAAATACCCCTCTTACAACCTTTTACAAGTAGTTCACACTCTTACAAATTTTTGAAGAGAAATGAGGTGAACACTCAAGCAATTGAAAATAAGACTTGCTAAAGACTTCTCTAAGAATTTTATCTCAATCTATTGCTTTCTCAAAGGTTGTAATCTCAGCTGAGAATTGAGGGGTATTTATAGGCCCTAAGAGGATTCAAATTTGGGCTCCAAATTTTGAATTCTCTTGGGTTTCCGAGGCTGGCGGTGCCACCGCTCGTCAATTTCAACATTGACAGAGTTCTGGCGGTGCCACCGCCCAGTCCGGCGATGCTACCGCTGGACCTCTCGGGTGCTGGGCGGTGCCACTGCTCAGTCCAGCGGTGCCACCGCTCGGTTCTCGGGTTCTGGATGGTGCCACTACCTAATCTGGTGGTGCCACCGCCTACACTATTTCAGCTCACTAGTTGGGCTCCAAACTTGGCCCAAACCAGTCCGAACTCGGGCCTAATTGGCCCCTACTTAGGTTATAGGATTAACACCTAATCCTAACCCTAATTAATGTGCTAACTATGAATTTAAAGATATTTCCTAAGCTATTACAAAGTCTGCAAGTCAAGACTTCTTCCGACGAGCTTTCGGCGAACTTCCGGCGGTCTTTCGATAAACTCTCGGAAACCATTCTGCAGACTCCCGATAAGCTCCTAGACTTCACGATTTGATCTTGGCGAGTTCCGACGAGCTTCTTTGACAAGCTACAATCTTTCTCGGCGAGCTTCGCAAACTTCCGACGTACCTCCGGCGAGCTTCCGAAAACCCTTCGGCAAGCTCCCTACTCATTCTCGGTTAGTTACGACAACATTCCCAATGAAACTTTGGACTTCCGTCAGACTCTCGAACTCCCAACGAATCCTTCGCGCTTGACTCTGATACTTTGTTTCGCTTTATGTCTTCATTGTTATCGTAGTTAATCCTGCACACACAAGACAAAACTCTACTTCGATCTAGACAATTATTACAACGTGAATTGACATTATGTTGCCCTACACGTCATTGGTTGGCGCTTCGTCCAATTCTTCAGCGCATCGTCCTCTCTTATGGCTTGTTGGCCAATCAGCGGTTGACCTCCGCAACTCCGATATCCTTGGCGCAATTTCGCTCTCCTTGGCCCGATGCCCGACGTTCGAAGCCTTCTGCCGTCCAATATCCTGACGTGATCTCCTCCGGCACAACGTCAATTCCTCCTACGTCAACTATCTAATCCTGATCGAGTAGACCTGCATCACTCAAAATACAATTAAACATCTAAATATAATCAATTGGTTTCATCATCAAAATCCGAGATTCAACAATCTTCCCATTTTTGATGATGACAACTAATTGATCACTAACGGAGTTAACCTTAACTCCCTAGAGTTTAACCAAACTCCCCCTATCAATATGGCATATTTCATAAATATTTGCAACATGTCATCATGCATAATATGATCATACTTCTCCCCCTTTGTCATCAACAAAAAGGAGAAGTTTCACTTTCTATGTGTTTGAGAGATGTGAATTCAACTTATTGCATGAAAAACATAATATCAAGTATTTTGATATTATCACATTAGAATTCAACTTATCATCATGCAATTTGTAAGCTTACAAATTTAGCAAATGCTACATCATACAAGCTAGCAAAAATGTAGCAAATGCTATATCACATTAGAATATGTAAGCTATCAAGTTTTAGATATGCAAGATAGTATGATAGCAAGTCATACTTCACAACATTTTACAACATTTTAGAATATGCAAGCTAGCAGTTTTGAGATGTTCAAAAAGCAACTCTTGCTTCTTGAAATATACAAGTTGTAAGCTATCAAATTTTGCTTCCTTTGCAATGTTTGAGTTTGCAATTTTGATTCCGTTGCAAAGTGCAAGTTTAGAATGTTTAGCATCTTTAGATAGCAATTGTTTGCTTCTCTTTAGACTATAAGCTAGCAATTTTTATGATATGTAAGTTTTACTATATACAAGCTAGCAAAAATTTCGAAAGCAAATGCAAGATAGCTTTCTTATGTAAGCTCATGATTCTTGCTTCCTATTGCAATGTGCAAGTTGCAAGTTTTGCTTCTTGAGATAGGCAAGATAGCACATTTGCTTGAGATTATAAGATAGCATTTCTTGCTTTTGAGATGAGCAAGCTAATAAGTTTTGCCCCTTTTTGAGATGTGTACATTTGCAATTTTTGCTTCTCTTGTCTTGTACAAGCTAGATATCTCCCCCTTTGTCATTGTCAAAAAGAAGGAAAGACCCTTTACATCTATTATGACAAAGGTAAGTATCAATCTTATTCGTGCATCATTATATTTTCAAATTAAAACATGCACCTTTTTAAAAACCTTATATTTCATTTATGCACGATATTGAATAAATCAATCAACATTATGAGCATATCATACATGATACTAAAATTTTTAACTATTTATCAACATTTTGATCATAATACCAAACATTCATCATTTAGAGCATTCATGACACAAAGCATTAAATCAACATACATCATTTTAGCAACAACTCATAGCATTTTAAATCATGATTTACATCATATGCAATATATCACATCATAATTAGAAAGCACAAGTATTGCATGCATCATTGCAAATCATAAATGTTTCATATCATGATGGTATTAATTTGTCAAATTGCATCCTACCATGTATGATCATAATTTTTTTTTTTTTTATCATTGTAAACAAGAAAAAATAAGGGAAGAACAAAATAGTGCAAAATATTTCAATTATTTTAAGGCATACAAGCCATAAATCCAATGGCATCATGTCATAAAAGATATGACCTCTTGAATTACAAAAGACATGATTCATTTTATCAAATCTCTTCTTTTTATAAATAACAACAATTGTAGGTGTACAAAGAATAGATTGTGATTAAAAAAAATCTCAAGTAGTAAATCCAAGAAATCAAGATCATAGTTTGAATACAAACTCATTCAAATTCAAATCGTCAAATTCATCAAAATCTCAACATTACTTTCAAGAGATTCAAAATGGCATACATAGATTTATCATAATAATCATCAAGATCAATAAGATAGAGAAAAATAATTTTTCAAGGAAAAACTATTTTCCTCTTTTTAGTTGTTTCAATTCATATAATTTTATTTCATGTATGCCAAATAAAAACATGTATCATGTTTAAAACCGAAAGTGTGAGATTTATTACAACAAAGATCAATAAGGTACTTTTATTATGATAAAAATCAATAATCCATAAATCGCAAGATTCATCATGCATAATTTCAAAATTTATTAAGCATGATCATTGTGCATGACACTAAAACACGGTTTCAAAATGTTTAATATTTTCATTATACAATTTCATCATTATGCATCATCATATTTTCAAATTCACAATTTCAAAACTATATCTTTTATTTTTCATGCATGATACAAATAAATCAATCATCACTATGGGCATATCATACATGATATTCAAGCTTTCATGATATATCATTTGGGCAACATGATCATAGCTATTCAAATGATGGTATCTAAATGTCAAAATTCATTACATCCTATCATGCATAATCATTAACTTCTTATTTGTATTTCATGCATTATTTCATTTCATCACATTCAAAATATCAAGAGAATTTTGGTGATGAAATAAATATTTCATGAATACAAGTAATTGCATAAAAATCATATCATGAAAAGATACTACCAAAAGACACGTTTTCTTTTGTAAAATCTCCTCTTAAATACTCAAAGGAAAATCTTAGAAGATCATGATATAGATAAAATTCATTCAATCTTGTAGGAGAAAAAGATATTAATTTAAGCATATAAAATTTCTCAATTCATTAATTCAACCATAATAAGAATTGTGGTTCCCAAAACTCACGATTCATTTAGAAAAATTTTCTCTTTAGTGCACGATAAGAAGAAATATAGTAATGATACCAATCATGATTCATTTGGATAGTAGATGCTAAAAAGAAATATTGAGGATAAAAGATCTCGATTTTTATAGAGTAAATCTCAAGTTATAAATCTCGAAAAATCAAGATAAAGCTTATTCAAATTCAAATCATCAAATCAAAATCATTTTCAAGCGATTCATAAAAAGATGATAAAATAGATTCATCAAACAAAGAATTTTCAAGAAAAATACTTTTATCTATTTGGTTGTTTCATATAAGCATGCCTTTGTCCTTTTTATGCCAAAAAATATATATATAATCAATCGTTTAAGATCGAAAAATAAGTTTCAACATAAAAACCATCAAGATCAATAAAACACAAAAAATCATCATGTATAACTTTTAAAATCTCATACATAAAATTGTCAAATCATGGTATCAAAATTTCAATATTTTCATTACAACTTTATTGTATTGGTTTTATTAAACATAATTCTGAATGATTCTTATAGATAACTAAAACTTCTTTAATTTTAATTTATATGATTGACTTTATATTAGCATGCTTAAATTTTGTTCTTATGTCAAAACCATACATAAAACCAAAGACAAGGTTCATAAAAAATCATCAAGCCTTCCATTCAAAAGTCATGCATCGTCGTTGAAAATCAATATAGAAATCATCAAAATACACATTCTTACTTCTCAAGCACATACATAAGATTAATCTTACTAGGTGTACAAGCATTAGATTTATATCTAACATTTTATTACATTAACATAGAATATGTAATTTTTATTGTCATTTTCAAGATTACGAGCATGTTCATATTTTTGCATTTTCATTTTTGAACATTTAATTTTCAAAAAAAAAATTGATTCAAAACTAAATTACAAAAAGAAGTGCATTATGAAAAGTATTATGTAATTTCGAAGTAAATTAGGGGGATTTCGATTACCTCATCATTGAAAGTGGTTAAGGCATAGTTTGCCACATCGCCTTTCTTGATTTTCTCCTCGTCTTCGGATGAGCTCGATTCATCCCAATTCTTGTTCCTTTTCTTACGTTCAAAACAAGTAGTTCCGTTCTTTTTGCTTTTTAATTTTTGTTTCATTTGTAGTTTAAGTTCACCATCACTTGAGCTTATACTCGAGTGGTCTTTATGTGTTCTATGTCCCAAATCCTTCTTGTCTTTTGGAAGATTATTCTTGAGTTCCCTTTTTATCACATTGTTCATTTCGTAGGTCATTAAAGACCCAATTAGTTCTTCGAGAGGAAATGTCTTAAGGTCCTTGGCCTCTTGAATGACTGTAACTTTTAGATCCCAACTTTTTGGAAGGGATCTTAAGATTTTAGTTACTAGTTCAAAGTTAGAAAAACTTTTACCAAGAGTTTTAAGTCCATTGATGACATCCGTGAAACGGGTGTACATGTCTCCGATGGACTTACTTGGTTTCATCCGGAAAAGTTCGTAAGAATACACAAGAATATTGATTTTGGACTCTTTCACTCGGCTAGTGCCTTCATGAGTGACCTCAAGAGTTCTCCAAATATCAAAAGCCGAATCACAATTCAAAACGCGATTAAATTCATTTTTGTCAAGTGCACAATATAAGACATTCATAGCCTTTGCATTTAGAGAAAACATCTTCTTCTCCAAATCATTCCAATGGTTCATTGGAAGAGAAGAAATTTCAAATCCATTTTCAACTATGTGCCATAAATTCAAATATAAAGAAAGTAAGAAAACTCTCATTCGAGTTTTCTAATAAGTGTAGTCCGTCTCATTGAAAAAGGGAGGACGAATGAGAGAGCAACCCTCTTGAAGGCCGAAAAAAGATATTTCTATTTGGGTGTTAAACCAAAGTAGAAAACCATGGCTCGGATACTAATTGTTAGGATCGGAGCGGCACTAAGAGGGGGGGGGGGGGGGCGGTGGTGGTGAATTAGTACAGCTGATTAAAACTTGTAAGTTTGAAACTGAATTCGTAAATGCAAGGAGATTTCATTCTGATAGTAGCTTGAGTAAAGTGAAAAATGAAAACTTGCTGCTGTATAGATAACGATTACAGAAAGGTAAGTGCTCACACATTTAATGAACACGCCAATTTAAAGTGGTTCGGTCAAATGACCTACGTCCACTTACAAAGCCTTCTTCAATGAGGGCTCCCAACTTCGACTAGCAAATCTGTTTGAAGGGGAAGGACAAATACCCTTCTTACAACCTTTTACAAGTGGTTCACACTCTTACAAATTTTTGAAGAGAAAGAAGGAGGTGAACACTCAAGCAATTGAAAATAAGACTTGCTAAAGACTTCTCTAAGACTTTTATCTCAATCTATTGCTTTTTCAAAGGTTGTAATTTCAGTTGAGAATTGAGGGGTATTTATAGGCCCCAAGAGGATTCAAATTTGGGCTCCAAATTTTAAATTCTCTTGGGTTTCCGAGGCTGGCGGTGCCACCTCTCGTCAATTTCAACATTGATAGAGTTCTGGCGGTGCCATCGCTAGTCCGACGATGCTACCGCCGGACGTCTCGGGTGTTGGGCGGTGCCACCGCTCAGTCTAGTGGTGCCACCGCTTGGTTCTCGGGTTCTGAGCGGTGCCACCACCTACACTATTTCAGCTCACTGGTTGGGCTCCAAACTTGGCCCAAACCAGTCCGAACTCAGGCCCAATTGGCCCCTACTTAGGTTATAGGATTAACACCTAATCCTAACCCTAATTAATATGCTAACTATGAATTTAAAGACATTTCCTAAACTATTAGAAAGTCCGCAAGTCAAGACTTCTTCCGGTGAACTTCCGGCGAACTTCCGATGGTCTTCCGATAAACCCTCGGAAACCATTCTGCGGACTCCCGGCAAGCTCCTAGACTTCACAATTTGATCTTGGCGAGTTCCGATGAGCTTCTTCGGCAAGCTACGATCTTTCTCGGTGAGCTTCGTGAACTTCCGACGTACCTTCCGGCGAGCTTCCGAAAACCCTTCGGCAAGCTCCCTACTCATTCTCGGCCAGTTCCGGCAACATTCCCGACGAACCTTTGGACTTCCGTCGGACTCTTGAACTCCCAACGAATCCTTCGCGCTTGACTCCGGCACTTTGTTTCACTTTATATCTTCATCGTTATCGTAGTTAATCCTGCACACACAAGCCAAAACTCTACTCCGATCTAGACAATTATTACAACGCGAATTGACATTCTGTTGCCCGGCACATCATTGGTTGGCGCTTCGTCCGATTCTTCAGCGCATCGTCCTCTCTTGCGGCTTGTTGCCCAATCGACGGTTGACCTCCGTAACCCCAATATCCTTGGCGCAATTCTGCTCTCCTTGGCCCGATGCCCGACGTCCGAAGCCTTATGCCGTCCAATATCCTGACATGATCTCCTTTGGCGCAACATCAATTCCTCCTACGTCAATTGTCTAATCCTGATCGAGTACACGTGAATAACTCAAAATGCAGTTAAACATCTAAATATAATCAATTAGTTTCATTATCAAAATCCGAGATTCAACACAAACGATATAGGGGAATCCAATCCTTTGAACGTATCTATCCTCAGTTATCTTGTACCTATAGTTCCTCAACTATCTAATATCCCAAAGACTATATATCGGGTATGGTGTTGTCAGGCCCATACGGTTTCTACTTGAGTCTGGCTCTAGGAGAACTCTTTCTCTCTCAATCCAAGTGATCTTAGCCATGGATTTGTTTGACAAAGAACACATGGGATATTCCTCTCATGATATTGAGAGCGGATCATCCTCTATAGACACTCAATAGCCCTCGTAAGGTTAGCTGCCACTCCTAATAACTGGCTGTACAAGATTTGGAACTTCCAAACATATAAGTCCAGTATCAAAGAGTGGAGTACTCATACAGGACATCCTTGGTGTCTCAAATCTAAGGACCAGATACACTATTGGGACTACAGAATTACTATTTGATAATAATGCATCATCAACCATCGAGCATTGCATGAGCGGATCAATAAGTAAACTCATCCTCTAATGAGCACCTGCACTGTATCCTTAGTGTCCCCACACGAGCAGCTATAAGACCAACCGCCTCGATCATATGAAAGGGCATATAATACACTAGTATATCCAGTTATCTCGATGTCCCTCTCGAGTAACCTATGACTAAGATTATTTAGGGTCTGTGTTTAATGGTGAATCGGTCTCATTATCATGATATCATCACGATCCAATTCCGATTGCACAAATCCATTAACATCACAATATATATGCATATATGCAACAAGTAATATAAAGTGATAAAAATATCAATATATAATAAGTAGAAAAAATACGTATCATGTTACACGTGCCATCACTCACGTGATTGGATTGTAGGGCACCTATTGTTAGGATCAAGTCGGCACTAAGAGGGGGTGAATTTGTGTAGCGGATAAAAATATGTCGGTTCGAAAAATCTTCATACGATAAAACTTGATTTTGGAAAGATGTTAACTTAAAACACGTTCATAAGAGTGTACAGTTAAAGTAATGAGGAAGTATGGCAGTTTGCAATAAATGTAAATAGCAAAACAGAAATGCAAACTGTTTTATAGTGGTTCGGTCATTATGACCTACATCCACTCCACTGATTCCTCTTCCGTCGAGGCCACCGGCATCCGCTAACGATCTTCCTTCAATGGACGAAAATCAACTACCCTTTTACACTATTCTTCTCATTTTCACAGGTTTAGGAGATAACCTTTACACCCCCATCACTCCTCTCTTAACTAAGACTAACACTTAGGGCTTGAGAGAAGTTCTCACAAGATTACAATAGAGTTTTTCTACTTTTTTGCTCTCAATTCTTGTATATGTTAATAAGGGATGAGATAGGTATTTATAAGCCTCAAGTCGATTCAAATTAGGAGCCTAAAAATGTCTCATCCCTAGTTTTCGGGGTATTAGCAATACCACCACCTGACACCCTGCCACTGGGTGGTACCACCGCCTGACAGTCTCTCGGAGACTATGTCTGGGCGGTACCATCGCCCAAAGTGGCAGTACCACCACCTAACATTGCCACTAGGCAATAACACCGCCCAGTCTAGTGGTATCACCGCTTGACATAGTCTCGGAGACTATGCCACCGATGGTGCCACTTGTTGGGTCAATGTTTGGGCTTTCACTTTGCCCAACACAGTCCATACATAAGCCCAACTGGCCTGTAATTAGGTTGGCCCAATTTCAATCCCAATTATGTGCTAACTACGAGATCTAAGGCATACACTAAGCAAATCTGATCCGGTTAGTTTAGGTTTCTTCCGACGAGCTTCTAGTGAACTTCCGATGATCTCTCAGCATTATTCCAGCGGACTCCGGGCAAGCTCCTGGACTTCACGATGATCTTCTTGGTGAGTTCTGACGAGCTTCTTTAGCAAGCTCCTAGACTTCTCGGTCAATTCCGGTAGAACATCTGACGAACGTCCGGACTTCCGATGAACTCTCAAACTCCTAACGAAATCTAGTTCTTGACTCTAGGACTTCATTTTACTTTATACCTTGATTGCTATCATAGTTAATCCTACACAATTAAAACCTACTTTGATCTAGACAATTATTACTAAGCGAATCAAATGTTGTCCGAGATGTCATTGGTTCATCGATGCTTCGTTCGATTCTTCGGCACATCATCCTCTCTTATAGCCTATTGCCTAATCAGCCAGTTGACTTCCGTAACTCTGATTTTCTTAGCATAATTTCTGCTCTTTTTAGCCTAATGCTCGAACCTATGGCCTGAAGCTTTCTGCCGATACGTCGATCGATCCTTCGGCTCGACGTCCAATCTTCTAACATATTTCTCTCCAGCCCAACATGATTCTTCCTACTATAATTGTCTCTCCCTGATCGAAGCTTCCTACGTCACTCAAAACTCAAATCAAATCATAAACACTATCAATTGGTTTCATCATCAAAATATGAGATTCAACAATCTCCCCCTTTTTGATGATGATAACTAATTGATGATGGAGTTAACCTTAACTCCCCCTATCAATATGCCATATTGATAGAACTCTTGGATTAAGAAAAAATTCAAGAAACATGTTATGTTAACATCATCATACTTCTCTCCCTTTATTATTAACAAAAAGGAGAAGTACAACTATTAAGTGTTTGAGATATGAGTACAAATCATTGCATAATAAACATAATCTCAAGTTTTATCATCATTGTAATTTGTAAGCTAGCAAATTTAGCAAGTGCTACATCATATTAGAACATGTACGCTAGCATATTTTATATTATTTTAGAGCATGCTGTTAGGACCCTTTTTCTAAGCTTTTGAATAATGTTTATTGAGTCTGTTTAGTCCGGTTGTTTATTGAGTCAGTTTGGTTCAGTTAGAATCAAGTAGAGGTTTATTTAATATTTATTTATTATTAGAGTTCAAGTCCTGATGGACTTTGGGTAGAACTCTGTAAATAGGGATGTAACTGCTTCTTTTCAGTAATCTATGAAAAATACTATTGTCTTTTGACAAACCTAGGAGGCTGATCCCCTCGAAGTGATCAAGGAGGGCCGATCCCCTCGAAGTGATCAAAGAGGGCCGATCCCCTCGAAGCGATGAAGGAGGTCGATCCCCTCGAAGCGATCATTATCATCCCCATTTCTCCCCTTTCTTCCACAATAAGACTTTAAGGTCTTATCATTTGGTATCAGAGCGACGATAAGACCTTTAGGGTCTTATCATTTGGTATCAGAGCAACGATCCTTGGCGCAGCCCGTCGCAGCCTTGCCTTGCTTCCCTTCTTCCCCACCACCACCGTTGTCATTGTTTCCCCGGCCAGCGACCTTTGACCACCGCTCGACCTCCTCGCTGCCCCCATCTCGTTCAACAAAAAAAAAAAAAAAAAAAGGAAAGAAAAAAGAGAAAAACACGAGAGGAAGAAGAAGCCGCAGCCACCCCTGCGTCCCCTGCTTCCGGCCAGCCCACCCGCCGCTGCTGCTCTCCGGCCAGCGCCCACCATTGCCCCGCTTCCCGGCCGGCGACCACCGTCGCCGCTGTTCCCCGGCCAGGAGACGACGTTACCAGCGTCCATCCCAGCCCTACTGCCGCCGCCCGCCTCCCCTTGCGTCGCAGCGCAGCCGCTCGACCTCTCCTCTTCGGCGATCGTTGGTGACGCTGCTCCCAGCCGCGCCACCATCGCTGCCTCTCCACCGCCGCCCGCCTCCCCTTGGGTCGCAACCGCAGCCGCCGATTGTCGCCCTCCTCGCGGCGACGGAAACAGGGCAACTCACGTATTGCCCTTGTTCCCAGCCGCGTCACCACCACTTTTCCCAGCCGCATCGCCGCCGCTCGATCATCCGGCCAGCGACCTCTTCTCCTTGCGTCCCCATCTCGCTCGAGCGAGAAGGACCGCCGGCACCGCAACCGTAGCCGCCGGTTGCCGCAGCCCCTCCTTGCAGCGGTTGCAGAAACAGAGCTTCCTCTGTTGCCGCAGCCCCTCGTCGATCGCAGCCACGCCTCGAGCGCCGTCGCCTTCTAGCCGACCCACCACCACTGCCAGCCACCGTCCGGCGACTATTGCTCGCCACCCAGCCGCCGCTTCCCCTGGCTCGGGCGAGAACGACCGCCGCCACTGCCCCTTGCTCTGCATCTTTTGTAACCGAAGCAGGGCAATCACGGGCAACTCACATCTGCTGCCCTTGTTTCCAGCCGCCGCCGTCGCCTCAGCGTCGTCGCCGTCGCCTTCCAGCCGCTACTCCCCCGTGCGACGACCGCCGCTCGCCGCCTAGCCGCTGCTCCCGCTCGCTTCCCAGCCGCTGCTTCCATTTGCTCTGCATCCGTGGTGACCAAAACAGGGCAATTACCACCGTCGCAGTCACGGGTCCCCTTGCTGCCGCAGTCGCGGATCCCCTTGCTGCTGCGAACGCCGGTTGCCACCACCGTCGCCACTGCTGCCCAGCCAGCGACGACGCCGCTCGCCGCCCAGCCTGGCAGCCTCCGGTTGCAGCAGCCCTCGTTGCAACGATTGCAGAAACATAGCTTCCTCTGTTGCTGCAGCCTGCCACGACCCTCGCTGCCTCCTTCTCCACCGCTGCCGTTGCGCTCCGGCCAGCAACGACTGCTACTGCCAGCCACCACAGCCTTCACCTTAACCCCCTCGATCTGCACCGTTGCTGTAGCCCCCTTGCTCTGCATCGTTGCCGCAGCCGCCGGTTGCCACCACTACAGCCTCAACCCCGGCCGCTTCAACGCCACTTCCCTCTTGTTCTGCCTCCGCTGCTGTAGTTGTCGGTTGCCATCACCGCAGCCTCAACACGGCTGCTCGGCGATTACTTCCTTGGGTCACAACAGCCGCAACCATCACCTTTCAGCCTTGGCGCTCTCATCTCACGCAGTGACACAAACATAGGGCAGCTACTCTTCCTCCAACGCAGTGACCGCAGCACTGCCCTTGGCGTCCACCTCCTCGGCAACTTCGCATCGACAGTGTTGGTGCCCTTGACCGACACCAAAAACAGAAGTTGAGATTACAGATTTGCAGTCTTACGCAATGGTCATTGATAACTCGGTGAAAGCACAAATGGAAGCATTGGAAATCAGAATTGAGAACCGACTGCAAGAAACACTTAATGATTTCAAAAAAAGCCTACTGGAGAGCCTTAGTAAATTTCAACAAAATGGAGGCTCAAGTTTTACATTGCACAGATCTGAAAATACAGGAAAAGAGCCCCAAGATTGTGACACAAATTACTCACACATGAAGATGGAATTTCTGAGATGGAAAGATGAAGATCCGACCAATTGGATCTCTAAGGCAGAAAATTTTTTTTGTTTTCACAGAACCCCAGAAGAATCCAAGGTAGAAGTGGCCATAATCCAGCTCGAGGGAGATGCACTCCAGTGGTACGATTGGTATGAAACTTTCCACGGAGTTCCTTCGTGGGAGTAGTTCAAAAGAGGGCTTCTTGTTCGCTTTGGCCAATCCGAATATGAGAATGTTGATTGCCAGCTCGCCAAAATTCATCAAACTTCTACAGTGTTAGAATATCAGAGTAGGTTTGAAAGATTATCAAATCAAGCTAGAGATTGGTCGAACCGACAACTTCTAGATACATTTATTGAAGGGCTTATTCCAGAGATCCGGTGTGAAGTTAAGGCTCGTCAACCCCGTACTATGATAGCTGCGATCTCATTTGCAAATCTACATGAGAAAAAAATTAGCAAGGAAAGATCAGCAAGGGGTTTGTATTATGATGAAAAATGGAGTATGGAGCACCGATGTAAACAAGGGCAACTTCTTATGATTGAACCAATTGGAGAGGAACCAAAAGCTAAGAATGTGGACTCCGATCATGAAGATATAAATTCTAATAAAGATGTTAGACCTACCATATATACAATGCATGCATTAGCCGACTACTCTAACCCGCAAACTATGGAAGTTGGCGAAACTCTGGAACATCAGCCTGTTATAGTTTTGATTGATACTGGTAGCACTAACAATTCTATGGACAGTGAGACTATTGACCGATTGGCCCACCACATTGAAGACTATGATAGATTCGAAGTAAAGATCATTGATGGATGGATTTTCACTTGTGATAGCAAAGGTTCCAAGATAAAATTGATTATATAGGGCCAGAAGTTTCATGCAACGATTACTACACTGAAAGACCGACCTGTTGCTTACACTATCAAAAAGTGGAGACCATACTTACTTGATCAACGGGTTATGATGCGTTGCAGATAGTCTATGGCTAAAGTGCTGAAAGAGAAGCTCCCCGAGATTGATGCTGCTCAGCCTTGAGGACAAAGCTGATTTGAAGAGGGAGGAACTGTTAGGACCCTTTTTCTAAGCTTTTGAATAATGTTTATTGAGTCTGTTTAGTCCAGTTGTTTATTGAGTCAGTTTGGTTCAGTTAGAGTCAAGTAGAGGTTTATTTAATATTTATTTATTATTAGAGTTCAAGTCCTGATGGACTTTGGGTGGAACTCTATAAATAGGGATGTAACTGCTTCTTTTCAGTAATATATGAAAAATACTATTCTGTCTTTGGACAAACCCTAGGAGGCTGATCCCCTCGAAGTGATCAAGGAGGGTCGATCCCCTCGAAGTGATCAAGGAGGGCCGATCCCCTCGAAGCGATCAAGGAGGTCGATCCCCTCGAAACGATCATTATCATCCCCATTTCTCCCCTTTCTTCCATGATAAGACTTTAGGGTCTTATCATTTAGTATCAGAGCGACGATAAGACCTTTAGGGTCTTATCATTTAGTATCAGAGCTACGATAAGACTTTAGGGTCTTATCATTAGGTATCAGAGCAGCGATCCTTCGCGTTCTCGTTGCAACGAAGCTATCAAAAAAAAAAAACATTATTAAGTGTTTGAGATATGAGTACAAATCATTGCATAATAAACATAATCTCAAGTTTTATCATCATTGTAATTTGTAAGCTAGCAAATTTAGCAAGTGCTACATCATATCAGAACATGTAAGCTAGCAGATTTTATATTATTTTAGAGCATGCAAGCTAGCAAGTTTTATGCAGTTTAACATGTTTGCTTCTCTTTAGATGTGCAAACTAGCAAATTTTTGCTTCTTCTTGAAATATGCAAGCTAGCTAGCAAGCTAGCAAAATTTGTTCCCCCTATATCATTGTCAAATAGAAGGAAAGAATATAATTTTATATTTCTTTTTCCCTATACATCAATTTTCACATCATGACAACAATAGATTTGCATTATAAACATAATATCATGTTTTATCATTCATGCTAGCATTTTTTTTTGTTCTCTTTTGCAATGTACAAGCTAACAATTTCCTTTTTCTTTTACAACAATGATTCAATGTGATATACAAATCATAAATATTTCAAATCATGATGATATCAAAAAGTCAAATTACATTATATTCTACTATATATGATCATAAATTCTTATTTGTATGCATCAATATAATATCATGAGTATTTCATGCATAATTTCATATCATCACATGAAGAATATCAAGAAAAATTAATTGGGTGATAAGATAAACACTTCATGAATATAAGAAATTATACATAAAAATCATATCATGAAAGATAAAATATCAAAAATCATGAAGGATTAAGTCATGAATACTAAATAATATGATTTATCTTGACAAATCTCCCTTTTAGTAAATAACAAAAAGAAACATGGGAGTTTAAAAATAAGATCTTGATTCATAGAAAAATTTTAAGTATCAATATCGAGAATTCAAGATAAAAATCATGGTTAGATGAAACTTATCCAAATTCAAATCAACAAATCATCAAAATCACTTTCAAGAGATTCAAAATGACATAAATAACTTGATTAATCTCTTAGTGAAAAATCGATAAGATAGAGAAAAAGAAATTTTTAAGAAAAATGGTTTCCTCTTTTAAGTTATTTCAATTCATGTGATTTATTTCATAGAAGGATGCCTTTTTCATTTATGCCAAATAAAAACATGCATCAACGTTTAAAACCGAAAAGGAACTTTCATTACGGTAGAGATCAATAATCCATAAATCACAAAACTCATCAAAATTGATTTCATTAAACATAAAGCATTTTCCATCCTAATCATTTTGTTTGTTGTAGTTATGCATTTTTCCTTTTAGGTTAATCTAACTTTTCATGCTTAGTTTTCCATACAAAAGGCATGCATTATCATTTATAATCGAAAGGCAATATGAAAATCATTAAGATATACATTACTGCTTCTTAAAAACAGGCATAGAATTAATATTTTATTGTATTTTCATAAAACATGCATTTATCACGATCATTTTTTATTTTTTAAACATGTAATTAATATATATATATATATATATATATATATATATATAATTTTTAAACTAAATTAAAAATAACTCATGAAAAGTATCAAGTAATTTCAAAGTAAACTAAGGGGATTTTGGTTACCACATCGTCGAGAGTCCTCAAAGCGAAGTTTGCCACTTCGTCTTCATCGGTTTGCTCCTCATCTTCGGAGGTACTCGTTTCGTCCCAAAGTGCTTCCTTCTTCTTGCATTCATTAGTTATGTTGTTTTTAAGTTTATTTTTATTCTTTGATTCTTGTTTTAAGAATTTTTAAGTTTTATTATGAGAAGTTCAAGTTCATCATCATTTGAGCTTTCGCTCAAGTGGTCTTCTTTTGTTCTAAGTGTCAAATCCTTTCTGTTCTTTGGAAGATTGTTCTCATATTTATTTTATGTATCATATGCCTTGTACATCATTTCATAGGTCATTAATGACTCGATAAGTTCTCCGAGAGGGAAAGTATTCAAATTCTTGGCTTCTTGAATGGTCGTTACTTAAGGATCCCAATTTTTAGAAAGAGATCGTAAAACTTTATTAACAAGTTCAAAATTCGAAAAACATTTGCTAAGTGCTTTTAGACTATTGACAACATTCGTAAAAGGGGTGTACATGTTTCCAATAGTCTCGCTTGGTTTCATTCAAAACAACTCAAAATCATGCATCAAAATATTAACTTTAGAATTTTTAACCGTACTAGTGCCTTCGTGTGTGATTTCAAGAGTGTGCCAAATATCGAAAGCCGTTTCGAACATAGAAACCCGATTGAATTCATTTTTGTCTAAGGCGCAAAATAGAGCATTCATAGCTCTAGCATTTAAAGAAAAGGTTTTCTTCTCTAAATCATTCTGTTCGTTCATTGGAGTAGAAGACTTTCGAAAACTACTTTCGACAATATTCCATAAATTCAAATCTAACGAAAGCAAGAAAACTCTCATTCGAGTTTTCCAATAAGTGTAGTCCATCCCATTGAACGTGGGAGGACGAATGATAGAGTGACCCTCTTGAAATCCGAAAAGAGTCATTTCTCTTGGGTGTTCAACTAACCAAAAAACAACATGGCTCTGATATCAACTATTAGAATCGAGTCAGCACTAAGAGGGGGGGGAGGGGTGCGGGGCATGAATTAGTGCAGCGGATAAAATTACATCGGTTCGAAAAATCTTTGTATGATAAAAATCGATTTCAGAAAGATGTTAACTTGAAACACATTTATAAGAGTGTGCAGCTAAAGTAATGAGGAAGTATGGTAGTTTGCAATAAATATAAATAGCAAACAGAAATGTAAACTATTTTTTAGTGGTTCAGTCATTGTGACCTACATCTACTCCACCGATTCCTCTTCCATCGAGGCTATCGGGATCCACTAATGATTTTCTTTCAATGGGTGAAGATCAACTACCCTTTTATAGCCTTATTCTCCTTTTTACAGGTTTAGGAGACAACCTTTACACCCCCCCCCCCCCCCCCCCCCCTTCACTCCTCTCTTAAACAAGACTAACACTTAGGGCTTAAGAGGAGTTCTCACAAGATTACAACAAAGTTTTTCTACTTTTTTGCTCTCAATTCTTGTCTATATTAACCAGGGATAAGAGGGGTATTTATAGGCCTCAAGTAGATTCAAACTTGGAGCCTAAAAATATCTCATCCTTGATTTTCGAGGTACTGGCGGTACCACCACCTGTGCTGGGCGGTACCACCACCTGCAGCACTGACATTACCACTGGGTGGTACCATTGCCTGACACCCTACAACTGGGCGGTACCACCACCCAGTCTGGCAATACCACCTCTTGATGGTCTCTCGAAGATTGTATCTAGGCGGTACCACCGCTTGACACAGTCTCGGAGATCACGCCACCGATGGTGCAACCTGTTAGGTCACTATTTAGGCCTTTCACTTGGCCCAACATAGTCCATACATAGGCCCAACTGGCCCCTAATTGGGTTGGCCCAATTTTAATTCTAATTATGTGCTAACTACGAATTCTAAGGCATACACTAAGCAAATTCGGTCTGATTAGTCTAAGTTTCTTCCGGAGAGCTTTCGGCGATCTTCCGATGATCTCTCGGTAATATTCTAGTAGACTCCCAACAAGCTCCTGGACTTCACGATGATCTTCTTGGCAAGTTCCGATGAGCTTCATTAGCAAGCTCTTGGACTTCTCGGTCAATTCCAATAGAACTTACAACGAACATCCAGACTTCTAACAAACTCTCGAACTCCCAACGAAATCTCATTCTTGAATCTAAGACTTTATTTTGCTTTATGCCTTGATCACTATCATAGTTAATCCTACATAATTAAAACCTACTTCAATCTAGACAATTATTACTAAGTGAATCAAATGTTGTTTGGCATGTTATTGGTTCATCAACACTTCATCTGATTCTTCAGCACATCGTCCTCTCTTGCAGCCTATTGCCCAATCAGCTAGTTGACCTTTGTAACTCTGATTTTCTTGGCACAATTTTCTCTCTTCTTGGCCCGATGCCCGAACCCATGGCCCGAAGCTTTCTGCTAATACGTCGACCGATCCTTCAGCTCGACGTCCAATCTTCTAACATGTTTCTCTCTGGCCCAACATGATTCTTCCTTCTTTAATTGTCTCTCCCTGATTGAAGCTTCCTATGACATTCAAAATATAAATCAAATCATAAATACTATCAATTGGTTTCATTATCAAAATCCGAGATTCAACACCTATGACTAGCATGATGAGGTCAAGTAGAAGGATCGTGGTCTTCTTAGCTACGTGAACCTTTCTTGGTCGTCGGGTTGCCTTCTGGTAGCGAGGTCATCTGTTAGGCGCCAGCAGTCTTGCATGATAGGTCGACACCGGGTTCTTCCCTACTTGACCCCTCTGATGCTTAAGTTAGCGCAAGATAAGAGAGACAACGATATAAGCTGTATAATGGAATGAGTATAGAGCCCCCCATTTCAACATGAGCTATGGGTGGCTTTTATATGTAGGCACTTGGTCAGGCCGACTAACCTTCATACTAGTTGATTGAAGATAAGATCAAGTTAACCAATTGATCATTATAGCAAAAATCTTTCTCTATCCTCTCATCCTTTGATCTTAGTGAGGCGGGGGAATTAAGGCGAGTGGCTTGCCGATGGGTTGCATCCGAAGGATCATCGGGGATATCGCCTTGTAGTCAGACTCCCATCCTTCTTTTGTACAAGTAAGGAATGGTCTTCTCGTCCTTCATCTAGTTAGAAGGATTATTGAGGCTCCACCATACTGCCAACCATTAATGTAGGGTAGATTGGGGTGCGCTCACGATATAGCATTGTCGGAGAGCTGATGACTCAATTCCTGCTTAGGTGTTTGCTTCTATGGTGGATGAGCTATAATAGGACTGGATTATCCCCATCATTTGTCCTCTTCAGAATGGTGTCCATTGGGTCTTTGAACGAAGTTTTCAGAGGATGCTCTTGGATGACTTGGGCATGAGATTTTCCATTGAGGTGCGTAACTTGGATGGTCATCTGCCTTAATGGGTCATCTGGCTAAGGTGCATGGCTCAATAGCGTGTTAGCTCGGTCGAGGTGCAGCCCTCAAGTCTTCTTGTCGAGGTGCACGGCTCGAGAGTGTGTTAACTTAGTCGAGGTGTAGCCCTTAGGTCTTCTAACTGAGGTGCATAGCTCGGGAGTATGTTAGCTCGGTTGAGGTGCAACCCTCAGGTCTTCTAGCCGAGGTGCATGGTTCAGTAGTGAGTCCATCTTAATGGGGTCTACTTTACCAAGGTGCAAGCCTTTGGTCTTCTAGTTGAGGTGCAACCCTCGGGACTTCATGCTAAGGTGCAACCCTCGGGACTTCATGCTAAGGTGCACGACTCGAGAGTGTGTTAACTCGACCGAGTTGTAAGCCTAAGGTCTTATAGCTAATGTGTTAGGATCAAGTCAGCACTAAGAAAGGGGATGGATTAGTGCTTTCATAAATTTTACGTTGATTCGAAAACTTATTCAATGTAGAAACACCATTTTGATGAAGTACATATTGGAAAGTATTTAAGCTTGACTTAGAGTAAATGTAAAGTGAAGTGAGCAGCTAAATAAGCAATAAAAGTAAGTAGTAGAAGAAAAAAGCACACCAGATTTATAGTGATTCGGTCGTTACGACTTACGTCCACTCCTGATTCCTCTTCACTCGAGGCCATTTGCTTTCACTATCGATATTTTTTTAATGGACAAAAATTAACTACCTTTACAACTCTTTTCTCCTTTTCATAGGTTTAGGACTTAACCTTTATAAGCCACTTACCCCTCTCTTAAACTAAAATCAAAACTTAGAGCTAGAGGGGAATTCTCAAGGATTTATTATAGAGTTTTCACACTATTTTTGTTTCAGTTCCTGTCTTAACTGAGCAGGGATGCATGAGATATTTATAAGCCCAAAATGGATTCAAATTTGAAGCCAAAATGGTCTTATCCGAGGTTTTCAGGGTATTAGTGGTACCACCACCAGTACTGAGCAATACGATTAGTTGATAGAGCCTTGGAGACTGGGCTCTAGCGGTACCATCACCTAACAGGGCAGTACCATCACTTGGAAATATTAACTGCAGTGGTACCACCATCTAGACCACCTGGGAGGTTGAGACTCAAGTGGTACCATCGCTTGGCAACATTAACTGCCAGCGGTACCACCATCCAAACCACCTGCGAGGCTGGGCCTCAAGTGGTGCTAGCTAAGGGTTACTGAATGAGCCTTTCTCTTGGCCCAAAACAGCCATATCTCTGGCCCAATGGGTCCTTAATTGAGTTAGTCTGATTACACTCGAAACTAACTCAATTAGACCTAAACTACTTCAATGTAGACAAATTATTACAAGCATGAATCCTATGTTGTCCGATGTGTCATTGGTTTATCCGGTGCTTCATTTGATCTTTCAACATATCATTCTTTCCTTCGGCATATTATCCAATTGGCATGTTGATATCCGCAACATCCGATCTCCTTGGCACAATGTCCGATCCTTCGGCTCGATGCCTAAACTCAAGGCACGAAGTCCTTCTGCCAGTACATCGATCGATCCTCTAGCTTAACGTCTAATCTCCTGACATATTTCACTCTAACCCAATGTCTGATTCCTCCTGCTTTAATCGATTTATCTTTTCTGATTGAAGTTAGTCCTGCATCACTCAAAACACAAATTAGATTATAAACCCATCAATTCAACAAACTCCCCCTATCAATATACCATGTTGATAGAAACTTTGAATTTAGAGTATCATGAGTATTTCATCATTGCATGTATCATGAATATTGAAAGAACCAATTAACCACATCATTGCATGCATCATTCCAAATCATAAATATTTCAAATCATCATGGTATCAAAATATCAATGTATATTACATCCTACCATATATGATCATCATAACTTTTCATTGTATGATCATCATAATATCATGAGTATTTCATGCATAATTTCATATCATCATCATAACTTCTCCCCCTTTGTCATTAACAAAAAGAAAAAGTGCAAGTTGTTGAATCTCGTATTTTGATGATTAAACCAATTAATAATTATGTTTATGTTTAACTACATTTTGAGTGATGCAGGTCTACTCGATCAGGATTAGACAGTTAACGCAGGAGGAATTGACGTTGCGCCGGAAGAGATCACATCAGGATATTGGATGGCTGAACGCTTCGGACGTCGGGCATCGGGCTAAGAGCGGAATTGCGCCAAGGATATCGGCGTTACGGAGGTCAACCGCTGATTGGGCAACAAGCCGCAAGAGAGGACGATGTGTCGAAGAATCGGACGAAGCACCAACCAATGAGCTGATTTGGCCTAGGCGGTGGCACCACCCAGCACCCGAGAGCTGGGCGGTGACACCTCCTAGGCTGGGCGGTTGCACCGCCCAGCACCCGAGCGCTGGGCGGTGGTACCACCAGCATCGGGAACATAAGAGAATTCAAATTTTTGGAGCCCAAATTTGAATCCTCTTGAGACCTATAAATACCCCTCAAGTCTCAGCTGAGAAGACAACTTTTTGAACAGCAATTGTTTGAGAGAAAAGTCTTAGAAAAGTCTTTGCTAGTCTTGTTTTCAATTTGCTAGTGTTCACCTCCTTCTTTCTTGCTGAAAATATGTAAGAGAGTGAACCGCTTATAAAAAGTTGTAAGAGGGGTATTTGCCCTTCCATTTCAAGAGATTTGCTAGTGGAAGGTGGGAGCCTCATCGAAGAGGGGCCTCGCAAGTGGATGTAGGTCATTTGACTGAACCACTATAAAATCGGCGTGATTTCTGGTTTGCATTTACTTATTGTCATTTACATTACTGCAAACCATTTGCACTTTAATGCTCTGCTTCTTTGTCTCCGTCTTACTTATCTCTTCAAGCTAAAACGCAATCGAAACGGTTTCAAACGAAAACATTACTTTTATCGTACGAAGTTTTTGAAAGTGTTTAAATCGTCAAAAGTTTATCACACTTTACCGCTGCACTAATTCACCCCCCCCCTCTTAGTGCCGCTCCGATCCTAACAATTGGTATCAGAGCCTGGTATTTCTCATTTCGGATTTACACTCGAGAGAAATGGCTCTTCATGGCTTGCAAGAGGGCTTATCGGTTGTTCGTCCACCGTTGTTTAACGGATTGGACTACACTTATTGGAAAACTCGAATGAGAGTTTTCTTGATTTCTATGAATTTGGATTTATGGAATATCGTTGAAAATGGTTTTCAACTTTCCTCTAAACCAATGAACGAATGGTCGGATTTGGAGAAGAAATATTTTTCTTTAAACGCAAAGGCTATGAATGCCTTATTTTGCGCTTTGGACAAAAATGAGTTCAATCGGATTTCTACGTGAGAAACGGCTTTCGATATTTGGCGAACACTTGAAATCACGCACGAGGGAACTAGTAGAGTCAAAGACTCGAAAGTTAATATTTTATTGCATGATTTTGAGCTTTTTCAAATACAACCAAGCGAGACTATAGGCGACATGTACACCCGTTTCACGGATGTCGTCAATAATCTAAGAGTTCTTGGTAAAAAAATTTCGAATTTTGATCTCGTAAGCAAGATCTTAAGATCCCTTCCAAAAAGGTGGGATTCTAAAATAACCGCAATATAAGAAACAAAAGATTTAAATATTTTTCCACTTGAAGAACTAATTGGGTTGTTGATGACATATGAAATGGTGCACAATGCACATGATGAACAAAATCACCTTCCAAAGAACAGGAAGGATTTGAAACTCCGGACAAATGGAGCAATGACTCAAGTGATGAGGACAATGATGAACTTGAATTTCGAACACTAAATCTTAATAAGTTTATTAAACAAAAATCTAAAATAAACAATGAACTTGAACGGAGGAAGAGGCCAAAGAAGAGGAAGGCAACCAAGGATGAATCAAGAACTTCCAAAGGTGAAACGGCGAATTGGGCTTTGACGGGCTTCGACTACAAGGTAAGTAACTCAACTCTCTTGAATTATTTTGAAATTACTTGATGTTTTCCGTGATGCATTTTCTCGTTTCTTTTGAATAATTATTTTTCTTAAAAATTGTATGTTTTATGTTAATAAAATAAAATATTAGATTTAAATAATCATATATATGTGCTTGAGAAGCAAGAATGTGTATTTTGATGATTTCCATATTAACCTTCAATGATGATGCATGGTTTTTATATGGAAGGCTTGATGATTTTTTTTTAAACCTTGTCTTTGGTTTTCAAACATGATGTATGTTTTTGACATAAGAAGAAAACTTGAGCATGCTAATATAAAGTCAATCACATAAATTAAAACTAAAGAAGTTTTAGTTATCTATAAGAATCATTCAAAATTATGTTCAATGAAACCATTGCATAATGATGTAATGAAAATATTAAACATTTTGAAACCATGTTTTAGTGTCATGCATAATGATCATGCTTAACAAATTTCGAAATTATGCATATGAATCTTGTGATTTATGAATTATTGATTTTTACCATAATGAAAGTGCCTTATTAATCTTTGTTGTAATAAATCTTACACTTTCGGTTTTAAACATTATACATGTTTTTTTTTGGTATAAGTGAAATAAAATCATATGAATTGAAACAATTAAAAAGAGGAAAATATTTTTTCCTTGAAAAATTATTTTTCTCTATCCTATTGATCTTGATGTTTATTATGATAAATCTATGTATACCATTTTGAATCTCTTGAAAGTAATGTTGATATTTTGATGATTTTGATGATTAAAATTTGAAATGAGTTTTATCAAAATCATGATATTGATTTCTTGGAATAACATGAGATTACCTTTGATGATCATTTTGATTCATGGAATTTTGGATTCATGACTTGGTCTTACATTTGTTTATGAGATTGTTGAAATCTTTGTATGTTTGAATTCTTCCCTTCTCCTTTCAATTTATGCATGTTATATGTTAAAGATTTAAAACCATGTTTTGGTATCATGCATATCTAAGAAATATTGATATGACAAATTGAATAAGTTGAAAATGAATGATGATTTTTCTCTTGAATATAACTTGTGATATTTTTTATATAAATCATCATTTTGATTTCTCGACATTCGATACATGAGATTTTATTATAAATCAAAATTTCTCATAAATCGATCTTCTATGATTTTACTTGATATTCTCTTGAGAGAAGATTTTCTAAATGAATCATGATTTTTCCTTGTGAGTTATTGGAGTTATTACTTGATTTTTCTTTTAAAACAAGATCTCTTCTTTGTACTCCTATGATTTTTCTTGATATTTTATTTAAAAAAGATATTTACTATATGAATCATGTCTTTTGGTATTCAAATGATTATATCCTTCATGACATGATTTCTTTGTATTTATGGCTTGCATGGCTTGAAATGTTTTGGTATAATGCATGCAATGATGAAATATTCATGAAGTTAAAATGATGTATGCAATACTTATGATAATGATGTACATGATGTATTTATTGCATATGATGTGTATCATGAATGCTTTAAATGATGAATGTTTGGTATCATGATCAACATGTTGATAAATGCTTAAAAATTTTAATGTTTGAGTATCATGTATGATATGCTTATTAATGATGATTGATTTATTTTTTGGTATCATGCATGAAAAATAAGGTTATTGAAATTGTGTATGTTTTAATTTGAATATATAATGATGCACAAATAAGAATGATACTTATCTTTGTCATAATATGAAAATTGATATAAGGGTCTTCCCTTCTTTTTGACAATGACAAAGGGGGAGCAAGAATTTCTAGCGTGGACATCATGAAAAGAGGCAAACTAACTAGCTTGCACAATTCAAGATGAAAGCAAAAATTGCACTTCTCAAAAGAGAAGATGCAAATGTAACATTTGCCAAATTGTTTGCTTGCCTCATGTAAAACATTATCTCTTGCTAGTTTGGAATTTTTGCTAGCTTGTATGTTGCAAAACTTGATCACTTTTTTCAAACATTTTGCTAGCTTACACTTTGCAAAGAAAGCAAAAATGACACTTCTAGAAGACAGAGCTGTTATTTTGAACATCACAAGCTTGCTTATCTTAAGAAACAAAAATTGCAAAAGTGCTATCTTGCCTATCTCAAGAATCAAAACTTGCAACTTGCACATTGCAATAGGAAGCAAGAATTATGAGCTTACACAAGAAAGCTATCTTGCATTTGCTTTCGAAATTTTTGCTAGCTTGTATATTGTGAAACTTACATATCGTAAAAATTGCTAGCTTGTAGTCTAAAGAGAAGCAAAAAGTTGCTATCTCAAAAGAAGCAAATGTACTATATTGCCTATCTTAAGAGGCAAAAATGCTAACTTGTACATCTAGCAAAACTTGACAAATTTGCATATTTCAAGAAGCAAGAGTTACTTTCTTGAACATCTCAAATATTGCTAGCTTGCATGATGTAGAACTTGCTATCTTGAACATTACCAAAAGTGCTATCTTGTATGCTGTAAAACTTGCATATCTAAAACTTGATAGCTTGAATGTCCTAAGCATGATGCATTACTTGCTAAATTTTCTAGCTTCAAAACTGCATGATGATAAAACTTAATATTATGTTTTTCATGCAATGAGTTGAACTTATATTACAAACACAAAGAATAGTTGTACTTCTCCTTTTTGTTGATGACAAAGGGGGAGAAGTATGTTGATGACATGATATGCATAAGTCTATGCATATGTTCATAATGACGTGTTCATAATGACGTGTTGCAAGTATTCATGATGAATATTGCAATGACTTGAATTCAGTTTGAATTCAAGGTTCTATCAATATGGCATATTGATAGGGGGAGTTTGTTTAAACTTCGGGAGTCAAATTCAGTTTGAATTCAAGGTTCTATCAATATGGCATATTGATAGGGGGAGTTTGTTTAAACTCCGGGAGTCCAGTTTAACTCCGTCATCAATTGGTTGTCATCATAAAAAAGGGGGAGATTGTTGAATCTCGTATTTTGATGATTAAACCAATTAATAATTATATTTATGTTTAACTATATTTTGAGTGATGCAGGTCTACTCGATCAGGATTAGACAGTTAACGTAGGAGGAATTGACGTTGCGCCGGAAGAGATCACGTCAGGATATTGGATGGCTGAACGCTTCGGACGTCGGGCATCGGGCCAAGGGCGGAATTGCGCCAAGGATATTGGCGTTGCGGAGGTCAACCGCTGATTGGGCAACAAGCCGCAAGAGAGGACGATGCATCGAAGAATCGGACGAAGCGCCAACCAATGACGTGCCGGGCAAACAAATGTCAATTCGCTTTATAATAATTCTCTAGATCGAAGTAGAGTTTTGGTTTGTGTGTGCAGGATTAACTACGATAACGACGAAGACATAAAGCAAAACAAAGTGTCGAAGTCATTGCGAGTTTGAGAGTTCGACGAAAGTCCGACGGTTCGTCGGGAATGCTGCTGGAACTAGCCAAGAATGAGTAGGGAGCTTGCCGAAGGGTTTTTCAGAAGCTCGCCGGAAGGTGTTAGGATCAGAGCGGCACTAAGAGGGGGGGGGGTGAATTAGTGCAGCGGATTAAAACTTCGGTTTTGGAAAAATCTTTCGTACGATAAAAAATCGAACTTGAAAAGCTTAATAACTTAGAAGCGTATGGAAGCGTAGTGACTAAGTAAAGTAGTTTGCAGTATGTAAATGGCAAGAATAAAATGCAAACCAGAGAAGACGGTAGTTTATAGTGGTTCGGTCAATCGTGACCTACATCCACTCATCCGATTCCTCTTCCGTCGAGGCCACCGGCATCCACTAATGATCTTCCTTTACTAGGCGAAGATCAACCTCCTTCTTACACCCCTCTTACAACCTCTTACAAGTGGTTCACCCTTTTACAAAGATTTCAATGAAAAGAAAGGAGGTGAACACTCAAGCTATTGAAAACAAGACTTTTCCTAAAGCTTTTCTCAACTTCTAGCTTCTCAAAAGGTTGTGTTCTCTGCTGAGAATTGGGGGGTATTTATAGACCCCAAGAGGATTCAAATTTGATCTCCAAAATTTGAATTCCCTTGAGTTCCCGAGGTTAGCGGTGCCACCGCCTGTCGACCGTTGCACTGGCGGTGCCACCGCCCGACTTCTCGGGTGCTGGGCGGTGCCACCGCCCAATCAAGCAGTGCCACCGCCCAGTCTGGCGGTGCCACCGCCAGACCCTTACAGCTTACTAGTTTGGGCTCCAAACTTGGCCCAAACCAGTCCAAACTCGGGCCCAATTGGTCCCTACTTGGGTTATAGGATTAACACCTAATCCTAACCCTAAGTAACATGCTAACTACGAATTTAAAGATATTTTCTAAGCTATTACAAAGTCTGCAAGTCAAGACTTCTTTCGACGAGCTTCCGGCGAACTTCCAGCGGTCTTCCGACAAACTCTCGGAAACCATTCTGCGATTTGATCTCGGCGAGTTCCAATGAACTTCTTTGGCAAGCTCCGATCTTTCTCGGTGAGCTCCGTGAACTTCCGACGAACCTTTTGGCGAGCTTTCGAAAAACCCTTCGGCAAGCTCCCTACTCATTCTCGGCTAGTTCCGGCAACATTCCCGAAGAACCTTCGGACTTCCGTCGAACTCTCGAACTCCCAACGAATCCTTCGTGCTTGACTCCGGCACTTTGTTTTGCTTTATGTCTTCATCGTTATCGTAGTTAATCCTGCACACACAAGCCAAAACTCTACTCCGATCTAGATAATTATTACAACGCGAATTGACATTTTGTTGCCCGGCACGTCATTGGTTGGCGCTTCGTCCGATTCTTCGGTGCATTGTCCTCTCTTGCGGCTTGTTGCCCAATCGGCGGTTGACCTCCGCAACCCCAATATCCTTGGCGCAATTCCACTCTCCTTGGCCCGACGCCCGACGTCCGAAGCCGTCTGCCGTCCAATACCCTGACGTGATCTCCTCCGGCACAACGTCAATTCCTCCTGCGTCAACTATCTAAACCTGATCGAGTAGACCTGCATCGCTCAAAATGCAGTTTAAATCATAAACACATATCAAGTGGTTTCATCATCAAAATACGAGATTCAACAATCTCCCCCTTTTTGATGATGACAACTACTTGATGACAGAGTTAACCTTAACTCCGGGAGTTTAAACAAACTCCCCCTATCAATATGCCATATTGATAGAACCTTGAATTCAAATTGAATTCAAGTCATTGCAATATTCATCATGAATACTTGCAACACATCATCATGAACATATGCATAAACTTATGCATATCATGTCATCAACATACTTCTCCCCCTTTGTCATCAACAAAAAGGAGAAGTACAACTATTCTTTGTGTTTATAAGTTCAACTCATTGCATGAAAAACATAATATCAAGTTTTATCATCATGCAGTTTTGAAGCTAAAAAATTTAGCAAGTATTGCATCATGCTTAGGACATTCAAGCTATCAAGTTTTAGATATGCAAGTTTTATAGCATACAAGATAGCACTTTTGGTAATGTTCAAGATAGCAAGTTCTACATCATGCAAGCTAGCAAAATGTTTGAAAAAGTGATCAAGTTTTGCAACATACAAGCTAGCAAAAATGTCAAACTAGCAAGAGATAATGTTTTACACGAGGCAAGCAAACAATTTGGCAAATGTTACATTTGCATCTTCTCTTTTGAGAAGTGCAATTTTTGCTTTCATCTTGAATTGTGCAAGCTAGTTAGTTTGCCTCTTTTCATAATGTCCACGCTAGAAATTCTTGCTCCCCCTTTGTCATTGTCAAAAAGAAGGGAAGACCCTTATATCAATTTTCATATTATGACAAAGGTAAGTATCATTCTTATTTGTGCATCATTATATATTTAAATTAAAACATACACAATTTCAATAACCTTATTTTTCATGCACGATACCGAAAAATAAATCAATCATTATTAATAAGCATATCATACATGATACTCAAACATTAAAATTTTCAAGCATTTATCAACATATTGATCATGATACCAAACATTCATCATTTAAAGCATTTCAATCATTGTTTCAATCATCACTATAACTCATCATGCACAAAATGTAAAATCATCTAACATGATACAAACATTTATTTTTAAAATGTTTATCACTATTTTCATGTATGATAATAAAGTATTCATGATGCATATATCATCACAATACAAAGCAATTGCATGCATAATTTCAAATTATAAATATTTCAAATCATGAAGATATTAACTTGTCAAATTTCATCCGATCATTCATGATTATAACTTTTCATTTGTATACATCAAAATAATATCAAGAGTATTTCATGCATAATTTAATCACCACATAAGGAATATCAAGAAGAAAGTAATTGGGTGATGCGATAAACATTTCATGAATACAAGGAATTGTATAAAAATCATATCATGAAAGATTAGAACATATGAATACCAAAAGGAATGATTTCTTTTTGAAAAACCTACTCATAAATAATCAAAAGAAAATCTTAGGAGATCGATTAATGAAAAAATCTTGATTCATAATAAATCTTAATTTGTAAATATCACGGAATCAAGATCATGATTTTGAATAAAACTCATTCAAATTCAAATCATCCAAATCATCAAAATCTCAACATTTCTTTCAAAAGATTCAAAATGGCATAGATAGTTTTATTGGTCTCTTAGATAGAAATCAATAAGATAGAGGATTACATTTCATTTTTATAAATTTCTATTCATGTGATTTGCTTCTTATGAGCATGCCTTAGTCTTTATATGCCAAATCAATATAAGCATTAAAGTTCAAGATGTAAAGGCAAAATCTTATAAGACAACTCATTTATAAAATATTCATCATGTTTATTTTCATGAGATTCATAAGATTGGTAAAATAAATTCATTAATCTCAATAGAATAGAAAATTCATTTCCATTTCATACAATTGATTTCATGTGAGAGTGTTCAAGTCTTTTTGTGAAAACATTGTTTCATCATTTAAAGTCAAAACATAAGTTCCGTCATAAAGCCGTCAAGACCAAACACATCAAAAATAAAACATCATGATATCACATCTATCATCAAAAGACTATCAAGAAATTCATACATAGATGTACATGCACTATGTCATCTTAATATGTCATGAGAATGTCATCTTAATTCGTCATAAAAATGATTAAACCAAAAACATGTTAATCCAAAATGAGAGTATCAAATCAACATTTACTTCAAAAACTCATGCATGACATAAAATCATCAAAATACACATGCATGGATTAATCCTAAGTATTATCACATTGCATACATCATTCAACATTTCAAAACATAACATGCATGAAACCTTAGCAATATACTTTTTATTGATCAAATTTTTAATTTTTTCAAAGATGCTAAAAAAGAAAAACATGATATAATTTTTAAAAAATAAATTTTTTTATTTCCTATTCCTACTATCTAAATTAAGAACTCATGAAAAACTTCAAGTAATTTCAAAATAATTCAAGAGAGTTGAGTTACTTACCTTGTAGTCGAAGCCCGTCAAAGCCTAATTCGTCATTTCACCTTTGGAAGTTCTTGATTCATCCTTGGGTGTCTTCCTTTTCTTTGGCCTCTTCCTCCATTCAAGTTCATTGTTTATTTTAAATTTTTGTTTAATGAACTTATTAAGAGTTGGTGTTCGAAGTTCAAGTTCATCATTGTCCTCATCACTTGAGTCATCGCTCAAGTGGTATTCATTTGTCCGAGGTTCCAAATCCTTCTTGTTCTTTGGAAGGTGGTTCAAGTGTTCATTGTGTTCAACATGTGCCTTGCGCACCATTTCTATTGTCATTAATGAGCCGATAAGTTCTTCAAGTGGAAAAATATTTAAATCTTTTGTTTCTTGTATTGTCGTTACTTTTGATTCCCAAGCTTTAGAAAGTGATCGTAAAACTTTACTAACAAGTTCAAAATTCGAGAAACATTTGCTAAGAGCTTGTAAACCATTGACGACAACCGTGAAACGAGTGTACATGTCAACAATGGTTTCGCTCGGCTTCATTTGAAAAAGCTTGAAATCATGCATTAAAATGTTGATTTTCGAATCTTTAACTCTAGAAGTGCCTTCGTGTGTGATTTCAAGAGTGTGCCATATGTCGAAAGCCGTTTCGCATAAAGAAACCCGATTGAACTCATTTTTGTCCAAAGCGCAAAATAAGGCATTCATAGCCTTTGCGTTTAAAGAAAACATCTTCTTCTCCAAATCATTCCATTGGTTCATTGGAAGAGAAGATATTTCAAATCTATTTTCAACTATGTGCCATAAATTCAAATCCAAAGAAAGTAAGAAAACTCTCATTCGAGTTTTCCAATCAGTGTAGTCTGTCCCATTGAAAAAGGAGGACAAATGAGAGAGTGACCCTCTTGAAAGTCGTAAAGAGCCATTTCTATTTGGGTGTTAAACTAAGGTAGAAAAACATGGCTCTGATACTAATTGTTAGGATCGGAGCGGCACTAAGAGGGGGGGGGTGAATTAGTGCAGCGGATTAAAACTTCGGTTTTGGAAAAATCTTTCGTACGATAAAAAATCGAACTTGAAAAGCTTAATAACTTAGAAGCGTATGGAAGCATAGTGACTAAGTAAAGTAGTTTGCATTATGTAAATGGCAAGAATAAAATGCAAACCAGAGAAGACGGTAGTTTATAGTGGTTCGGTCAATCGTGACCTACATCCACTCCTCCGATTCCTCTTCCGTCGAGGCCACCGGCATCCACTAATGATCTTCCTTTACTAGGCGAAGATCAACCTCCTTCTTACACCCCTCTTACAACCTCTTACAAGTGGTTCACCCTTTTACAAAGATTTCAATGAAAAGAAAGGAGGTGAACACTCAAGCTATTGAAAACAAGACTTTTCCTAAAGCTTTTCTCAACTTCTAGCTTCTCAAAAGGTGTGTTCTCTACTGAGAATTGGGGGGTATTTATAGACCCCAAGAGGATTCAAATTTGATCTCCAAAATTTGAATTCCCTTGAGTTCCCGAGGCTGGCGGTGCCACCACCTGCGACCGTTGCACTGGCGGTGCCACCGCCCGACTTCTCGGGTGCTGGGCGGTGCCACCGCCCAGTCTGGTGGTGCCACCGCCAGACCCTTACAGCTTACTAGTTTGGGCTCCAAACTTGGCCCAAACCAGTCCAAACTCGGGCCCAATTGGCCCCTACTTGGGTTATAGGATTAACACCTAATCCTAACCCTAAGTAACATGCTAACTACGAATTTAAAGACATTTTCTAAGCTATTACAAAGTCTGCAAGTCAAGACTTCTTTCGACGAGCTTCCGGCGAACTTACGGCGGTCTTCCGACAAACTCTCGGAAACCATTCTGCGGACTCCCAACAAGCTCGTAGACTTCACGATTTGATCTCGGCGAGTTCCAATGAGCTTCTTTGGCAAGCTCCGATCTTTCTCGGTGAGCTCCGTGAACTTCCGACGAACCTTTTGGCGAGCTTCCGAAAAACCCTTCGGCAAGCTCCCTACTCATTCTCGGCTAGTTCCGGCAACATTCCCGAAGAACCTTCGGACTTCCGTCGAACTCTCGAACTCCCAACGAATCCTTCGTGCTTGACTCCGGCACTTTGTTTCGCTTTATGTCTTCATTGTTAGGATCGGAGCGGCACTAAGAGGGGGGGGTGAATTAGTGCAGCGGATTAAAACTTCGATTTTAATCAAAATCTTTCGTACGTTAAGAACGAAACTTGAGAAATTTAACTTAAAGGCGTATTCTTGAAGTTGCGCAGCAAGAGTAATAAGGAACTAAAGCAGTAAGAAGATTTGCAGTAATGTAAATGACAATAATAAAGAGCAAACCAGAGATTACGCCGATTTTTAGAGTGGTTCGGTCAAATGACCTACTCCACTTGCGAGGCCCCTCTTCGATGAGGCTCCCACCTTCCACTAGCAAGTCTCTTGAAATGGAAGGGTAAACACCCCTCTTACAACCTTTTACAAGCAGCTCAACCTCTTACAAATTTTCAATAAGAAAGAAGAAGGAGAACTCTCTAGCAAATTGAAAACAAGACTTGCTAAGACTTTCTAAGACTTTTCTCTCAATCAAAATGCTTCTCAAAAGTTGTAACCTCAGCTGAGATTTGAGGGGTATTTATAGGCCTCAAGAGGATTCAAATTTTGGGCTCCAAAATTTGAATTTTCTTAGGGTTTCCGGTGCTGGAGGTGCCACCGCCTAACCAGGCGGTGCCACCGCCCAGCGCTCGGGTGCTGGACGGTGCAACCGCCCAGCCAAGGAGGTGTCACCGCCCAGCTCTCGGGTGCTGGGCGGTGCCACCGCCTACAGTGTTTTCAGCCCGACTACAGTGTTTTCAGCCACTAGTTGGGCTTCAATCTTGGCTCTCTAGTTCGCTGGTTTAGCTTAATTTTTAGCCTAAACCAACTCTGACTTTGGGCCCAGTTGGCCCCTAACCAGGATATAGGATTATCTCTTAATCCTAATCCTAATTACAAGTGAACTACATAACAAAAACACATCCTAAGCAAGCTTTCAACCACGAACGTCGAGTCTTGTTTCGGCGAGCTTTCCGACGAACTTCTTCCGACGGACTCCCATCAAGCTCCCGATCTTGTGATGACTTTAACGAGTAGCCGAGCCTTCTCGGTGATCTCCGTGAACCTCCGACGATCTCTTCGGCGAACTTCCGATAGGTTCCCGATTTCTTCTCGGTTGGTTCCGGCAGCATCCCCGACGATTCTTCGGACTCTTAAACGTCCATCGATCTTGACTCCGGTATTCTTGCTTTGTGTTTTCTGGTTATCGTAGTTAATCCTGCACACTTAACTCAATAATATGGATTAGATCAATTAACCCATCAATTGATTTCATCATCAAAATCCGAGATTCAACAATCTCCCCCTTTTTGATGATGACAATCAATTGATGACGGAGTTAAACATAACTCCCCCTATCTATATGACATATTATGAGAAGATAAAACACTTGAATTTCATCATTGAATTCAAGTATAAACCGATAAGCTCTAACCGTAGAACTTATCGTTATTCTCATTAAGCATAATGTAAATGCGAAACTTTGATGAAAATCTTTTTCAAGTCGAAAGATAAGAGACAAATTTTACTATGACAAGAGATAAAGATTTTCAACTTGAATTGCATGATTATACATTTTAGACATGCATTCAATATGATCAATCAATCTTACGATATTTTCAAGGATTTTGCAAGGCATATAAGATAATCATCGATCGATCACTTTTCTCAAGGATTTTGCAATTCATATTTTGTCATGCTATTAAGAATGATATAAGTCATCACTTTTCTCCCCCTTTGTCATCAACAAAAAGGAAAATGAGACTTGAAGCACATATTTTGTCATACAACGATTTTATCATTGAAAATTAAGTATGCAAAAATATTTACGCAGAGTTCATTTTAGAGGAAAATTCAGCATGCATTCATATTATCTAATCTCTTCTTTCTATGAATAATAGAAATTGTAGATGTATAAGAGAGAGATTGGGATAAAAAATTCAAGTAGTAATTTCATGAAGTCAAGATCATAATTCGAATACAAACTCATTCAAATCGTCAAATTCATGAAAATCTTAACATTACTTTTTAATCATCACATAAGGCATTTAAAGAATTTTTGAAACATAGGAGAATGATGAATTTAAGCATACAATGTTTCAATCAAATTCAAGTCATGAATGCCAATACTTTCATATTTGTAAGTATCAATTCATGAATGCCAAAAGATATTATTTGTGATTCCAATTTTGCAAGATCAAGATTATGATTTAGATAAAACTTATTTAAATCAAATCGCTAACTTGAAATTCATAATCAAGTCATCGAAGTCGATTTCGAGATTTCACAACATGTCATATGGAATTTGAAGGAGAATGAGAGATGGAAAGAAGATGAAAACTTTACGGAAAATCCAATCAAACAAGTTTATTGTTTAGGGACAATTTAACATACCTAATTCCCTTCTAATGAATTCAAATTGGTCTTCATTCAAGGCTTTTGTGAATATATCTGCTAATTGATGCTTTGTGTCAATGAATTCTAGAACAACATCATTGTTAAGAACATGATTGCGTATGAAATGATGCCTAACGTCGATGTGCTTAGTCCTAGAGTGCTGAATTGGATTTTTAGTAAGGCATATGGCACTGGTATTATCGCATTTTATGGGAATATTTTCAAGGTGAATTCCATAGTCTTCTAATGTATTTTTCATCCAAATTACTTGTGCACAACATGCACTTGCAGCAATATATTCGGCTTCCGCCGTAGATAGTGCAACTGAATTTTGTTTCTTGGAAGTCCAAGAAACAAGTGCATGTCCTAAAAATTGGCATGTTCCGGATGTACTTTTTCTATCTATCCTGCATCCGCCAAAATCGGCATCTGCATAAGCTATTAGATCAAATTTTTCAGATTTTGGATACCACAATCCTAAATTTGGAGTTCCTTTAAGATACCTAAATATTCTTTTAACACTCTTAAGATGAGATAATTTAGGATTAGATTGAAACCTAGCGCAAAGTCCTACACTAAACATAATATCCGGTCTAGTCGCAGTGAGGTAGAGTAGACTACCTATCATTCCCCTATATGTTTTTTGATCGAAACTTTCACCATTTTCATCCATATCTAACTTAGTCGTAGTACTCATAGGGGTGTTTATTGCTTTTGAATTATCCATGTTAAATCGTTTTAACAATTCTAATGTATATTTGGATTGGTTAAGAAATATACCATCACTAAGTTGTTTGATTTGTAATCCCAAAAAGAAAGTTAATTCACCCATTAAACTCATTTCAAATTCAAGACTCATACATTTGGCAAATGATTCACATAGTGATTCATCCGAAGAGCCAAACACAATATCGTCAACATAAATTTGCACAATAAGAAAATTATTTTCAAAATATTTAATAAACAATGTAGTATCAACCTTGCCTTTGGTAAAATTATTTAAAATAAGAAAGGAACTAAGCCTTTCATACCAAGCTCTAGGAGCTTGTTTTAAGCCATAGAGAGCTTTAGTCAATTTGAATACATGATTAGGAAGAAGAGAATTTTCAAATCCGGGAGGTTGTTCGACAAATACTTCTTCGGAAATAAAACCATTCAAGAAAGCACTTTTAACATCCATTTGAAATAGTTTAAAATTATTACTACTAGCATAGGCAAGGAGCATCCTTATGGCTTCTAATCGAGCCACGGGAGCGAAGGTTTCTTCGTAATCAATACATTCTTCTTGGTTGAAACCTTTGGCCACTAATCTAGCCTTGTTTCTAACCACGATACCATTTTCGTCTTGCTTGTTTCTAAAGACCCACTTAGTACCTATGACTAAGTGGTCACTTGGTCTAGGAACAAGCTTCCATACCTCATTCCTCTCAAATTGGTTCAATTCTTCTTGCATTGCAATGATCCAAAAATCATCTTTTAAGGCTTCGTCAATGCATTTAGGTTCAATTTGAGAAAGGAAAGCGGCGTTAGCACAGAAATTTTTGAAAGAAGAATGAGTTTGAACCCCTTTTGATGTATCTCCTATAATTTGCTCTTTTGGATGAGCATCTACATACTTCCATTCTTTTGGTAAAGAAATTTCGGAAGAAGATGCATTCAAATGGCTATTTTGAGGAGAGGGTTCATTTAAATTCAAATTATCAAAACCAAGATCATCATCAAAATCATTTTTCTTTAAATCGGAAATTTCATTAAAAACTACATGAATAGACTCTTCAATTACTAAAGTTCTTTTATTAAAAACCCGAAAAGCTTTAGAAACGGAAGAGTAACCAAGAAAGATGCCTTCATCGGATTTAGCATCAAATTTTCCTAAAGCATCCCTTTCATTTAAAATAAAGCATTTACAACCAAAAACTTTAAAATAGGAGATGTTTGGTTTTTTGTTATTCCATAATTCATAGGGAGTTTTGGATAAGGATGGTCTTATTAGGACTCTATTCATGATGTAGCAAGCCGTATTTACGGCTTCGGCCCAAAAGTACTTAGGTAAACTATATTCATTCAACATAGTTCTTGCCATTTCTTGTAGGTTTCTATTTTTCCTTTCAACTACTCCATTTTGTTGAGGATTTCTTGGAGTTGAGAAGTTGTGATTGTACCCATTACTTTCGCAAAAATTTTGAAAGTCACGGTTTTGGAATTCACCACCGTGATCACTCCGAATTGATGAAATCATGAAGCCTTTTTCGTTTTGAGTGAGTTTACAAAATTTAGAGAAACACTTGAAGCAATCACTTTTGTGAGCTAAGAAATAGGTCCAAGTGTATCTAGAGTAGTCACCCACAATCACAAAAGCATATTTGCTTCCACCTAGACTTGTTGTATCAATTGGTCCAAATAGGTCCAAATGGATCAATTGTAATGGTCTAGTAGTGCTAATTTGATTTTTTGGTTTGAAGCTTGTTTTTATTTGTTTGCCTAGTTGACATGCATCGCATACTTTGTCCTTAATAAACTTTATATTTGGAATTCCTCGTACTAATTCTTGAGATGAGATCTTAGATATTGTTTTCATGCTTGCATGGCCTAATCTCCTATGCCAAAGCCAAGCATCATCATTTACGGCGGAGAAGCACATTTCATTACTTAGTTCATCAAGATTGATGGTATAGACATTATTTTATTTTAAAGCAATCATAGTCATGTTATGATTTGGTTTTTCAATAATGCACATATTTGATTCAAATCTAACGATGTAACCTTTATCGCATAGTTGACTAATACTCAAGAGATTATGTTTCAATCCATCAACTAGTAAGACATCATCAATGGAAAAATTAAATTTGTTACCAATAGTTCCCTTGCCAATGATTTTGCCCTTGTTGTTGTCTCCGAAGGTAACGTACCCTTCTTCTTTGCTAGTGAGCATAGAGAAATGAGATGGATCTCCAGTCATATGTCTTGAGCATCCACTATCGAGATACCATCTCTTGCTCCTAGCTTGTGGGTTTGTCTAAAAAAGAGGATGATTTTTAGGTACCCATTTGATTTTGGGTGCCTCAAAAATTGACCCACTAACTTTGTTATTTATGATTGAATTCTTTATAGTTCCTTTAGGAACCCATATTAATTTTTGTGAACTAATTTTCCTAAATGGGCATTTGTAGGCAATATGTCCGGATTTGCAACAAAAGTTGCATTTCATATAAGAGGAAACATGTAATGTAGGTCCTTTTATGAAAGTGGTAGGATTTTGATGTAATCCTTTTACAAATCCAATTCCATTTCTATTTGCGATGTGACCCTTGTGTGCAAGGATCATATCTAATCCTTTGCTACCAACCTTAAACTTGTTTAAGGTTTCCTTAAGAAGCAAATTTTCATTTTTTATTGCTTCTAAGTGCTCACACTTAGAGCATGGAGGAGTTTGAAGACTATCAAACTTATCTTGTAGCAAAGCATGCTCTTTCTTTAAGATACTTAACTTCTTGCTAACAGCTCTACATTCATCAAATAATTCATGAAAAGCGATAGATAGTTCTTCAAAAGATAACTCTTCATTAAATAAATCACATACCTCTTCTCCAAACGCCCTTAGCGCGTAATGAGCAACTTGCTCGGTGTTGGACTCCTCTTCTTCGGATGCGCTTGAATCATCCCACGTTGCCTTGAACGCCTTCTTCTTCGATGTTCTCTTTTTGGCTTGAGGACAATCGTTCTTGTAGTGTCCCGGTTTTTTGCATTCATAGCAAATCACTTGGTCCTTATTTTGTTCAAATTTGTTTTTAAATTTGTTCTTTCTTAAGTATTTCTTAAATTTTTGAGTCAAAAGTGCAATGTCATTATCACTGTCCTCATCACTTGATGTTCCTTTCAAGTGGTCTTCTTGTGATTTGAGTGACATATCCTTCCTGTTCTTTGGAAGGGGGTTCTCGAGCTCGTCATGAGCTTGACATGTCATTTCGTAGGTCATTAGAGACCCAATGAGTTCTTCAAGAGGGAATGCTTTAAGGTCTTTGGCCTCTTGAATGGCCGTAACTTTTGGATCCCAACTTTTAGGGAGGGATCTTAAGATTTTAGTTACTAGTTCAAAGTTAGTAAAATCTTTACCAAGAGCTTTGAGTCCATTGATGACATCCGTAAACCGGGTATACATGTCTCCGATGGACTCACTTGGTTTCATTCGGAAAAGTTCGTAAGAGTGCACAAGGATGTTGATTTTGGACTCTTTCACTCGGCTAGTGCCTTCATGAGTGACCTCAAGAGTTCTCCAAATATCAAAAGCCGAATCACACATTGAAACACGATTAAATTCGTTTTTGTCTAGTGCACAAAACAAGGCATTCATAGCCTTTGCATTTAAAGCAAAAACCTTCTTCTCCGATTCATCCCATTCGCTCATCGGAAGAGAAGATTTTTGAAATCCATTCTCGACAATAGACCAAAGCTCAAAGTCCATAGAAATGAGGAAGATTCTCATGCGAGTCTTCCAATATGTGTAATCCGACCCATTAAACAAAGGTAGTCGTGCAATAGAATGACCCTCTTGCATGCCGGAGTAAGCCATCTCTCTTGGGTATTAAACCAAATATGAGAGATAATCTTGCTCTGATACCACTTGTTAGGATCGAAGCGGCACTAAGAGGGGGGGGTGAATTAGTGCAGCGGATTAAAACTTCGATTTTAATCAAAATCTTTCGTACGTTAAGAACGAAACTTGAGAAATTTAACTTAAAGGCGTATTCTTGAAGTTGCGCAGCAAGAGTAATAAGGAACTAAAGCAGTAAGAAGATTTGCAGTAATGTAAATGACAATAATAAAGAGCAAACCAGAGATTACGCCGATTTTTAGAGTGGTTCGGTCAAATGACCTACTCCACTTGCGAGGCCCCTCTTCGATGAGGCTCCCACCTTCCACTAGCAAGTCTCTTGAAATGGAAGGGTAAACACCCCTCTTACAACCTCTTACAAATTTTCAATAAGAAAGAAGAAGGAGAACTCTCTAGCAAATTGAAAACAAGACTTGCTAAGACTTTCTAAGACTTTTCTCTCAATCAAAATGCTTCTCAAAAGTTGTAACCTCAGCTGAAATTTGAGGGGTATTTATAGGCCTCAAGAGGATTCAAATTTTGGGCTCCAAAATTTGAATTTTCTTAGGGTTTCCGGTGCTGGAGGTGCCACCGCCTAACCAGGCGGTGCCACCGCCCAGCGCTCGGGTGCTGGACGGTGCAACCGCCCAGCCAAGGAGGTGTCACTGCCCAGCTCTCGGGTGCTGGGCGGTGCCACCGCCTACAGTGTTTTCAGCCCGACTACAGTGTTTTCAGCCACTAGTTGGGCTTCAATCTTGGCTCTCTAGTTCGCTGGTTTAGCTTAATTTTTAGCCTAAACCAACTCTGACTTTGGGCCCAGTTGGCCCCTAACCAGGATATAGGATTATCTCTTAATCCTAATCCTAATTACAAGTGAACTACATAACAAAAACACATCCTAAGCAAGCTTTCAACCACGAACGTCGAGTCTTGTTTCGGCGAGCTTTCCGACGAACTTCTTCCGACGGACTCCCATCAAGCTCCCGATCTTGTGATGACTTTAACGAGTAGCCGAGCCTTCTCGGTGATCTCCGTGAACCTCCGACGATCTCTTCGGCGAACTTCCGATAGGTTCCCGATTTCTTCTCGGTTGGTTCCGGCAGCATCTCCGACGATTCTTCGGACTCTTAAACGTCCATCGATCTTGACTCCGGTATTCTTGCTTTGTGTTTTCTGGTTATCGTAGTTAATCCTGCACACTTAACTCAATAATATGGATTAGATCAATTAACCCATCAATTGATTTCATCATCAAAATCCGAGATTCAACAATCTCCCCCTTTTTGATGATGACAATCAATTGATGACGGAGTTAAACATAACTCCCCCTATCTATATGCCATATTATGAGAAGATAAAACACTTGAATTTCATCATTGAATTCAAGTATAAACCGATAAGCTCTAACCGTAGAACTTATCGTTATTCTCATTAAGCATAATGTAAATGCGAAACTTTGATGAAAATCTTTTTCAAGTCGAAAGATAAGAGACAAATTTTACTATGACAAGAGATAAAGATTTTCAACTTGAATTGCATGATTATACATTTTAGACATGCATTCAATATGATCAATCAATCTTACGATATTTTCAAGGATTTTGCAAGGCATATAAGATAATCATCGATCGATCACTTTTCTCAAGGATTTTGCAATTCATATTTTGTCATGCTATTAAGAATGATATAAGTCATCACTTTTCTCCCCCTTTGTCATCAACAAAAAGGAAAATGAGACTTGAAGCACATATTTTGTCATACAACGATTTTATCATTGAAAATTAAGTATGCAAAAATATTTACGCAGAGTTCATTTTAGAGGAAAATTCAGCATGCATTCATATTATCTAATCTCTTCTTTCTATGAATAATAGAAATTGTAGATGTATAAGAGAGAGATTGGGATAAAAAATTCAAGTAGTAATTTCATGAAGTCAAGATCATAATTCGAATACAAACTCATTCAAATCGTCAAATTCATGAAAATCTTAACATTACTTTTTAATCATCACATAAGGCATTTAAAGAATTTTTGAAACATAGGAGAATGATGAATTTAAGCATACAATGTTTCAATCAAATTCAAGTCATGAATGCCAATACTTTCATATTTGTAAGTATCAATTCATGAATGCCAAAAGATATTATTTGTGATTCCAATTTTGCAAGATCAAGATTATGATTTAGATAAAACTTATTTAAATCAAATCGCTAATTTGAAATTCATAATCAAGTCATCGAAGTCGATTTCGAGATTTCACAACATGTCATATGGAATTTGAAGGAGAATGAGAGATGGAAAGAAGATGAAAACTTTACGGAAAATCCAATCAAACAAGTTTATTGTTTAGGGACAATTTAACATACCTAATTCCCTTCTAATGAATTCAAATTGGTCTTCATTCAAGGCTTTTGTGAATATATCTGCTAATTGATGCTTTGTGTCAATGAATTCTAGAACAACATCATTGTTAAGAACATGATTGCGTATGAAATGATGCCTAACGTCGATGTGCTTAGTCCTAGAGTGCTGAATTGGATTTTTAGTAAGGCATATGGCACTGGTATTATCGCATTTTATGGGAATATTTTCAAGGTGAATTCCATAGTCTTCTAATGTATTTTTCATCCAAATTACTTGTGCACAACATGCACTTGCAGCAATGTATTCGGCTTCCGCCGTAGATAGTGCAACTGAATTTTGTTTCTTGGAAGTCCAAGAAACAAGTGCATGTCCTAAAAATTGACATATTCCGGATGTACTTTTTCTATCTATCCTGCATCCGCCAAAATCGGCATCTGCATAAGCTATTAGATCAAATTTTTCAGATTTTGGATACCACAATCCTAAATTTGGAGTTCCTTTAAGATACCTAAATATTCTTTTAACACTCTTAAGATGAGATAATTTAGGATTAGATTGAAACCTAGCGCAAAGTCCTACACTAAACATAATATCCGGTCTAGTCGCAGTGAGGTAGAGTAGACTACCTATCATTCCCCTATATGTTTTTTGATCGAAACTTTCACCATTTTCATCCATATCTAACTTAGTCGTAGTACTCATAGGGGTGTTTATTGCTTTTGAATTATCCATGTTAAATCATTTTAACAATTCTAATGTATATTTGGATTGGTTAAGAAATATACCATCACTAAGTTGTTTGATTTGTAATCCCAAAAAGAAAGTTAATTCACCCATTAAACTCATTTCAAATTCAAGACTCATACATTTGGCAAATGATTCACATAGTGATTCATCCGAAGAGCCAAACACAATATCGTCAACATAAATTTGCACAATAAGAAAATTATTTTCAAAATGTTTAATAAACAATGTAGTATCAACCTTGCCTTTGGTAAAATTATTTAAAATAAGAAAGGAACTAAGCCTTTCATACCAAGCTCTAGGAGCTTGTTTTAAGCCATAGAGAGCTTTAGTCAATTTGAATACATGATTAGGAAGAAGAGAATTTTCAAATCCGGGAGGTTGTTCGACAAATACTTCTTCGGAAATAAAACCATTTAAGAAAGCACTTTTAACATCCATTTGAAATAGTTTAAAATTATTACTACTAGCATAGGCAAGGAGCATCCTTATGGCTTCTAATCGAGCCACGGGAGCGAAGGTTTCTTCGTAATCAATACCTTCTTCTTGGTTGAAACCTTTGGCCACTAATCTAGCCTTGTTTCTAACCACGATACCATTTTCGTCTTGCTTGTTTCTAAAGACCCACTTAGTACCTATGACTAAGTGGTCACTTGGTCTAGGAACAAGCTTCCATACCTCATTCCTCTCAAATTGGTTCAATTCTTCTTGCATTGCAATGATCCAAAAATCATCTTTTAAGGCATCGTCAATGCATTTAGGTTCAATTTGAGAAAGGAAAGCGGCGTTAGCATAGAAATTTTTGAAAGAAGAACGAGTTTGAACCCCTTTTGATGTATCTCCTATAATTTGCTCTTTTGGATGAGCATCTACATACTTTCATTCTTTTGGTAAAGAAATTTCGGAAGAAGATGCATTCAAATGGCTATTTTGAGGAGAGGGTTCATTTAAATTCAAATTATCAAAACCAAGATCATCATCAAAATTATTTTTCTTTAAATCGAAAATTTCATTAAAAACTACATGAATAGACTCTTCAATTACTAAAGTTCTTTTATTAAAAACCCGAAAAGCTTTAGAAACGGAAGAGTAACCAAGAAAGATGCCTTCATCGGATTTAGCATCAAATTTTCCTAAAGCATCCCTTTCATTTAAAATAAAGCATTTACAACCAAAAACTTTAAAATAGGAGATGTTTGGTTTTTTGTTATTCCATAATTCATAGGGAGTTTTGGATAAGGATGGTCTTATTAGGACTCTATTCATGATGTAGCAAGCCGTATTTACGGCTTCGGCCCAAAAGTACTTAGGTAAACTATGTTCATTCAACATAGTTCTTGCCATTTCTTGTAGGTTTCTATTTTTCCTTTCAACTACTCCATTTTGTTGAGGATTTCTTGGAGTTGAGAAGTTGTGATTGTACCCATTACTTTCGCAAAAATTTTGAAAGTCACGGTTTTGGAATTCACCACCGTGATCACTCCGAATTGATGAAATCATGAAGCCTTTTTCGTTTTGAGTGAGTTTACAAAATTTAGAGAAACACTTGAAGCAATCACTTTTGTGAGCTAAAAAAATAGGTCCAAGTGTATCTAGAGTAGTCACCCACAATCACAAAAGCATATTTGCTTCCACCTAGACTTGTTGTATCAATTGGTCCAAATAGGTCCAAATGGATCAATTGTAATGGTCTAGTAGTGCTAATTTGATTTTTTGGTTTGAAGCTTGTTTTTATTTGTTTGCCTAGTTGACATGCATCGCATACTTTGTCCTTAATAAACTTTATATTTGGAATTCCTCGTACTAATTCTTGAGATGAGATCTTAGATATTGTTTTCATGCTTGCATGGCCTAATCTCCTATGCCAAAGCCAAGCATCATCATTTACGGCGGAGAAGCACATTTCATTACTTAGTTCATCAAGATTGATGGTATAGACATTATTTTGTTTTAAAGCAATCATAGTCATGTTATGATTTGGTTTTTCAATAATGCACATATTTGATTCAAATCTAACGATGTAACCTTTATCGCATAGTTGACTAATACTCAAGAGATTATGTTTCAATCCATCAACTAGTAAGACATCATCAATGGAAAAATTAAATTTGTTACCAATAGTTCCCTTGCCAATGATTTTGCCCTTGTTGTTGTCTCCGAAGGTAACGTACCCTTCTTCTTTGCTAGTGAGCATAGAGAAATGAGATGGATCTCCAGTCATATGTCTTGAGCATCCACTATCGAGATACCATCTCTTGCTCCTAGCTTGTGGGTTTGTCTACAAAAGAGGATGATTTTTAGGTACCCATTTGATTTTGGGTGCCTCAAAAATTGACCCACTAACTTTGTTATTTATGATTGAATTCTTTATAGTTCCTTTAGGAACCCATATTAATTTTTGTGAACTAATTTTCCTAAATGGGCATTTGTAGGCAATATGTCCGGATTTGCAACAAAAGTTGCATTTCATATAAGAGGAAACATGTAATGTAGGTCCTTTTATGAAAGTGGTAGGATTTTGATGTAATCCTTTTACAAATCCAATTCCATTTCTATTTGCGATGTGACCCTTGTGTGCAAGGATCATATCTAATCCTTTGCTACCAACCTTAAACTTGTTTAAGGTTTCCTTAAGAAGCAAATTTTCATTTTTTATTGCTTCTAAGTGCTCACACTTAGAGCATGGAGGAGTTTGAAGACTATCAAACTTATCTTGTAGCAAAGCATGCTCTTTCTTTAAGATACTTAACTTCTTGCTAACAGCTCTACATTCATCAAATAATTCATGAAAAGCGATAGATAGTTCTTCAAAAGATAACTCTTCATTAAATAAATCACATACCTCTTCTCCTAACGCCATTAGCGCGTAATGAGCAACTTGCTCGGTGTTGGACTCCTCTTCTTCGGATGCGCTTGAATCATCCCACGTTGCCTTGAACGCCTTCTTCTTCGATGTTCTCTTTTTGGCTTGAGGACAATCGTTCTTGTAGTGTCCCGGTTTTTTGCATTCATAGCAAATCACTTGGTCCTTATTTTGTTCAAATTTGTTTTTAAATTTGTTCTTTCTTAAGTATTTCTTAAATTTTTGAGTCAAAAGTGCAATGTCATTATCACTGTCCTCATCACTTGATGTTCCTTTCAAGTGGTCTTCTTGTGATTTGAGTGACATATCCTTCCTGTTCTTTGGAAGGGGGTTCTCGAGCTCGTCATGAGCTTGACATGTCATTTCGTAGGTCATTAGAGACCCAATGAGTTCTTCAAGAGGGAATGCTTTAAGGTCTTTGGCCTCTTGAATGGCCGTAACTTTTGGATCCCAACTTTTAGGGAGGGATCTTAAGATTTTAGTTACTAGTTCAAAGTTAGTAAAATCTTTACCAAGAGCTTTGAGTCCATTGATGACATCCGTAAACCGGGTATACATGTCTCCGATGGACTCACTTGGTTTCATTCGGAAAAGTTCGTAAGAGTGCACAAGGATGTTGATTTTGGACTCTTTCACTCGGCTAGTGCCTTCATGAGTGACCTCAAGAGTTCTCCAAATATCAAAAGCCGAATCACACATTGAAACACGATTAAATTCGTTTTTGTCTAGTGCACAAAACAAGGCATTCATAGCCTTTGCATTTAAAGCAAAAACCTTCTTCTCCGATTCATCCCATTCGCTCATCGGAAGAGAAGATTTTTGAAATCCATTCTCGACAATAGACCAAAGCTCAAAGTCCATAGAAATGAGGAAGATTCTCATGCGAGTCTTCCAATATGTGTAATCCGACCCATTAAACAAAGGTGGTCGTGCAATAGAATGACCCTCTTGCATGCCGGAGTAAGCCATCTCTCTTGGGTATTAAACCAAATATGAGAGATAATCTTGCTCTGATACCACTTGTTAGGATCGGAGCGGCACTAAGAGGGGGGGTGAATTAATGCAGCGGATTAAAACTTCGATTTTAATCAAAATCTTTCGTACGTTAAGAACGAAACTTGAGAAATTTAACTTAAAGGCGTATTCTTGAAGTTGCACAGCAAGAGTAATAAGGAACTAAAGCAGTAAGAAGATTTGCAGTAATGTAAATGACAATAATAAAGAGCAAACCAGAGATTACGTCGATTTTTAGAGTGGTTCGGTCAAATGACCTACTCCACTTGCGAGGCCCCTCTTCGATGAGGCTCCCACCTTCCACTAGCAAGTCTCTTGAAATGGAAGGGTAAACACCCCTCTTACAACCTCTTACAAATTTTCAATAAGAAAGAAGAAGGAGAACTCTCTAGCAAATTGAAAACAAGACTTGCTAAGACTTTCTAAGACTTTTCTCTCAATCAAAATGCTTCTCAAAAGTTGTAACCTCAGCTGAGATTTGAGGGGTATTTATAGGCCTCAAGAGGATTCAAATTTTGGGCTCCAAAATTTGAATTTTCTTAGGGTTTCCGGTGCTGGAGGTGCCACCGCCTAACCAGGCGGTGCCACCGCCCAGCGCTCGGGTGCTGGACGGTGCAACCGCCCAGCCAAGGAGGTGTCACCGCCCAGCTCTCGGGTGCTGGGCGGTGCCACCGCCTACAGTGTTTTCAGCCCGACTACAGTGTTTTCAGCCACTAGTTGGGCTTCAATCTTGGCTCTCTAGTTCGCTGGTTTAGCTTAATTTTTAGCCTAAACCAACTCTGACTTTGGGCCCAGTTGGCCCCTAACCAGGATATAGGATTATCTCTTAATCCTAATCCTAATTACAAGTGAACTACATAACAAAAACACATCCTAAGCAAGCTTTCAACCACGAACGTCGAGTCTTGTTTCGGCGAGCTTTCCGACGAACTTCTTCCGACGGACTCCCATCAAGCTCCCGATCTTGTGATGACTTTAACGAGTAGCCGAGCCTTCTCGGTGATCTCCGTGAACCTCCGACGATCTCTTCGGCGAACTTCCGATAGGTTCCCGATTTCTTCTCGGTTGGTTCCGGCAGCATCTCCGACGATTCTTCGGACTCTTAAACGTCCATCGATCTTGACTCCGGTATTCTTGCTTTGTGTTTTCTGGTTATCGTAGTTAATCCTGCACACTTAACTCAATAATATGGATTAGATCAATTAACCCATCAATTGATTTCATCATCAAAATCCGAGATTCAACATTCATCGTTATCGTAGTTAATCCTGCACACACAAGCCAAAACTCTACTCCGATCTAGATAATTATTACAACGCGAATTGACATTCTGTTGCCCGGCACGTCATTGGTTGGCAATTCATCCGATTCTTCGGTGCATCGTCCTCTCTTGCGGCTTGTTGCCCAATTGGCGGTTGACCTCCGCAACCCCAATATCCTTGGCGCAATTCCACTCTCCTTGGACCGACACCCGACATCCGAAGCCTTCTGCATCCAATACCCTGACGTGATCTCCTCCGGCACAATGTCAATTCCTCCTGCGTCAACTGTCTAAACCTGATCGAGTAGACCTGCATCGCTCAAAATGCAGTTTAAATCATAAACACATATCAAGTGGTTTCATTATCAAAATACGAGATTTAACAGAAGGTTCGTTAGAAGTTCGCGAAGCTCACCGAGAAAGATCGGAGCTTGCCGAAGAAGCTCAACGAAACTCGCCAAGATCAAATCGTGAAGTCTAGGAGCTTGCCGGGAGTCCGCAGAATGGTTTCCAAGAGTTTATCGGAAAACCGCCGGAAGTTCGCCGGAAGCTCGCCGGAAGAAGTCTTGACTTACGAACTTTGTAATAGCTTAGAAAATGTCTTTAAATTCATAGTTAGCATGTTAATTAGGGTTAGAATTAGGTGTTAATCCTATAACCCAAGTAGGGGCCAATTGGGCCCGAGTTCGGACTGGTTTGGGCCAAGTTTGGAGCCCAACCAGTGAGCTGATTTGGCCTAGGCGGTGACACCTCCTGGGCTGGGCAGTTGCACCGCCCAACACCCGAGCGCTGGGCGGTGGCACCTGTTGGGAAATCATTGGGGGGCGACATCATATGCGCAGCGGAAGAACAAGAAAACAAAATCCCTGATTCCCAAAAAGATGTTCGTCGTCGTGCGAAGATTGGTGCGCAAAAAATCCGCAAAACACAAAACTGCGCATAGAGATTGTGTTACCTAGGGAGATCGTATATCCCTGTTTCCTTGCAGATCCTTAGGAGAGGGTGAAGGAGGACAAGCGTCCTCTCTAGCGGTGATCCACACAGCAGGGTTGCGACGACGCTCCTCAAAACTCCAGGCCTACTCTGAGGTGGAGAGGGAGAGGAGAATAGGAAAGGCAAGCAAAGACTCTAGCCTATGAGGCTGTGAATCCCTCCTATTTATAGAGATCCCGTGTCAAACCCTAAAGGGTCCTTCTCTAGTGGGTATTGGATCTGCATCCAATAAGACAAGGGCTCCGTCGGATATCTCATATCCGAACCTCTACTCATCGCAATGCCTACCATATGTGTGTGACCCTCTAGGCCCAATATCGAGCTGGCCGTGAGTCATACCTGTCAGAACTCCTTATGACTGAGTGAATTATTATCTCTGTAATAATTCACTTGACTCATCGACTACGGACGTACTAGGCCACTACGCCATAGTCCCCAGACGATACAGGGGAATCCAATCCATTGGACCTGTCTGTCCTCAGTTACCATGTACCTATAGTCCCTCATCCATCTAATATCCCAGAGACCGTATATCGAGCATGGTGTTGTCAGACCCATACGGTTTCTACTCGAGTCTCGCTCTAATCGGATTCTCCCGGAGAACTCTTTCTCTCTCAACCCGAATGACCCTAGCCAGGGATTTGTCTGAGCAAGAACACATAGGATATTCCTCTCATGACGCCGAGAGTGGATGATCCTCTATTGACACTCAATAGCCCTCGTAAGGTCGACTACCACTCCCAATGACCAACTGTACTAGATCTGGGAACAGCCAAACCTATAAGTCTGGTATCAAAGAGTGGAGCACTTATACAGGACATCCTTGGTGTCTCAAGTCTAAGGACCAGATACACCACTAGGACTACGGAATCACTGTCTGACAATAAGGCATCATCAACCATCCAGCATTCCGTAAGCGGATCAATCAGTGAACTCATTCTCCAATGAGCACCTGTACTGTATCCCTAGTGTCCCTACACGAGCAGCTATGAGACCAGCTGCATCCATCATATGGATGGGTATACAGCACACCAGTCTATCCGGTTATCACGATGTCCCTCTCGAGTAACCTATGACCGGGATTATTTAGGATATGTGTTTAAAGGTGAATCGATCTCATTATCGTGATCTCATCACGATCCGATTCCCATTGCACAAATCCAAGGACATCACAATATATATATATATGCATTTATGCAATAGTTATAAAGTGATATACGCCAAAATATAATAAGCAAAAAGATTCTGTATCAAGTCACACGTGCCATCACTCACGTGATTGGCTTGCTGGGCACCTATGACTAGCAATCTCCCACTTGACCTAAAGCCAATCACCTATGTGTCTGATCCCCATCAGACCCCTGTGACGCTCAAAGACAATATGAGACAACGACTTTGTCAGTGGATCTGCAATGTTATCTTCAGATGGAACTCTTTCCATTACTACATCTCCTCGGGTTACGATCTCTCTTATAAGCTGGAACCTCCTCAGAATACTTCTGATGAGACCCGGGTTCCCTTATTTGAGTAATCACCCTATAGTTGTCGCAATATAAGGAAGTCGACTTGTCGCTATCTGTATCGACTCCCAAATCTGTGATGAACTTCTTCACCCAGACTCCCTCCTTTGCTGCATCTGATGCAGCAATGTACTCCGCCTCTGTGGTCGAGTCAGTAGTGGTATTTTGTTTGGAACTCTTCCAGCACACTGCTCCTCCATTCAAGGTGTACACATACCCTGAATTCGACTTCCTATCATCGACATCAGACTGAAAACTTGAGTCAGTGAAGCCTTCAACCTTAAGGCTATTACCTCCATATACTAGTAAAAGATCCTTAGTCCTTCTCAAGTACTTAAGGATACACTTTACTGCTTTCCAGTGCCCCAAGCCTGGATCCGCCTGATACCTGCTCGTGACACTCAGAGCATGCGCTATATCAGGCCTAGTACATAGCATGGCATACATGATATACCATATTGCTGAGGCATAAGGTATCATATCCATGTTCGCCCTTTCTTAGAATTTTCAATGCCAAACATTTTGACAATGATTTCTATGTACCTGGACTGGGACAAGCCAAGCATCCTCTTGGATCTATCTCTATAGATTCTAATCCCCAAGATATAGGATGCTTCCCCTAAGTCCTTTATGGAGAAGTGTCTAGATAACCAAGTCTTTACTGTGGATAGCATTCCTACGTCATTCCCAATGATGAGGATGTCATCCACATATAACACCAAAAAGGTGATAGCGCTCCCACTTACCTTCCTGTACACACAAGGCTCATCTTCGTTCTTAATGAAGTCATAAGATCTGATTGACTCATCAAATCTTATGTTCCAACTTCGGGAAGCTTGCTTTAGTCCATAAATGGATCTAAGCAACCTACACACTTTATCTGGGCAGTTCTTGGACACGAATCCCTCAGGTTGCATCAAATACACCTCCTCCTCGAGGTTCCCATTGAGGAATACGATTTTCACATCCATCTGCCAGATCTCATAATCATAGTGTGCTGCAATAGCCAATAGAATTCTGATGGATTTTAGCATTGCTACGGGTGAGAAGGTTTCGTCGTAGTCAACACCTTGTCTTTGACGATACCCTTTAGCCACTAGCCTTGCTTTATAGGTCTCTACCTTTCCATCTACTCCGATCTTTTTCTTAAAGATCCATTTGTAACCGATGGGTACAATACCTTCGGGCGCATCAACTAGGTTCCAAACCTTATTGGAGTACATAGAATCCATCTCAGAATTCATGGCTTCTTGCCACTTCCCGGAGTCTATACTCATAATAGCCTCCTCGTAGGTCTGAGGATCAATATCCACAGCATCCTCTCCTCTTATATGTCCCACATATCTCTCAGGAGGATGAGATACTCTATCAGACCAGCGTAAAGTTGAAACTTGTGTATTAGGTACCTGAACAGACTCGGGCTGTAGAGTGGTGCTTGAGCTTGGTTCTCTAACATCGCTCAACTCTATCATTCTCCCACTGTCTCCGCCAAGAATGTGTTCCTTCTCAAGGAACACTGCTCTCTTAGCTACAAAGACCTTTTTGTCCTCGGGATGATAGAAGTAATACCCACAAGTTTCCTTGGGGTATCCCACAAATATGCATCGCTCTGTCCTTGATTCTAACTTATCGGGGTTGTGTCTTTTAACGTGGGCAGGGCAGCCCCAAATCTTAACAACCTTAAGATCAGGCTTCTTCCCTTTCCATATCTCATATGGTGTAGACACTACCGACTTAGTTGGAACTCTGTTCAGAAGGTAAGTTGCGGTTTCTAAGGCATATCCCCAGAATGAGATGGGTAGGTCAGCGAAACTCATCATGGACCGTACCATATCTAATAACGTACGATTTCTCCTTTCAGAGACACTATTGAGCTGAGGTGTGTAAGGAGGTGTCCATTGGGATAATATCCTATGGTCCTTGAGGAACTGAGTAAACTCTGTACTTAAGTACTCACCTCCTCGTTCTGATCGAAGAGTTTTGATACTCTTTCCAGTCTGGTTCTCCACCTCATTCTTATACTCTCTGAATTTCTCAAATGCCTCGGACTTGTACTTCATTAAGTACACATATCCATACCTTGAGAAATCATCAGTAAATGTAATGTAGGAGTAACCTCCAATGGCATGAGTTGACATGGGTCCACATACATCACTATGTATGAGTTCCAACAACTCAGTGGCTCTCTCTCTAGTTCCACTAAATGGAGAGTTGGTCAATTTTCCACGAATGCAAGGCTCATAACTTGCATAAGACATATAGTCGAATGGATCTAGATATCCATCATTTAGCAACTTTTGAATCATTCTTTCATGGATGTGACCTAGCCTACAATGCCACAAGTATGCACTGTTCAACTCATCTCGTTTCCTTTTAGACACATTTACATTAATGATATGTGGAGTAGTGTCTAACATAAATAAACCATTATGCAATGTTCCTTTTGTGATGATCTTATCATCTAATAATATTGAACAACCATTGTTCTCAAAAACAAATTTATATCCACTAACTGTTAAACATGAAATGGAGATAATGTTTTTGATAATAGAAGGAACAAAATAACATGCATCTAATGCATTAAAAGATCCACTAGGCAGATGTAAGGTGACCTCGCCAATAGCTACTACAGCAACTTTTGCTCCATTACCCATCTTGAGGTCCATCTCGCCTCTCTCAAGTCTCCTAGGCCTTGCCAGAACCTACAACGAATTGCATATATGATAAGCACTACCAGTATCCAATACCCATGTGTTATCATAAGATTCTGACAAATGGAGACTGATCATGAATGTACCTGAAGCTTCATCAAGCTTTTGTTTCGCCCTTTCTGTAAGGTACTCTTTGCAGTTTCTCTTCCAATGCCCATCTTTACCACAGTGGAAGCACTGGCCTTTGTCCTTTGTTGGGTCTTTCTTAGCAACCTTTGCTTTACCTTGTTTGCCCTTGCCCTTTCCCTTCTTAAGGGACCTTTCTGCTTTCTTTTTCTTTCTGGTCTCACCAGTGTAGAGAACTGGCTTCTCTTTCTTAATAGTACTCTCTGCCTCCCTCAACATATTGAGGAGCTCTGGGAGAGTCACCTCAAGCTTGTTCATATTAAAATTCATTATGAACTGTGAAAAGGAATCTGGTAGGGACTGAAGCACAATGTCCCCACACAAGTTATCCTCTAGGACCATTCCTAGACCTGTGAGTTTCTCTATCCACTCAATCATCTTTAGGACATGGTTCTGAACCGGTGTCCCCTCAGTCATCCTAGCGCGGAAAAGGCTCTTGGATATCTCATATCGTTGAGTCCTTCCCTGTTCCTCAAACAATTTGCGGACATGTAGGAGAATGGATCTGGCATCCATCTTTTCATGTTGTCTCTGTAACTCTGGAGTCATAGAGCCCAACATATAGCACTGAGCAAGATTGGAGTCATCAATGTACTTCACGTAGCGAGCGATCTCATCCTCGCTTGCCCCTTCTTCGGGCGTAGGCATCACTGTATCAAGGACGTACACGATTTTCTCCGCTGTGAGAACAATTCTCAAGTTATGGAGCCAATCCATATAATTTGGACCAGTGAGGCGGTTGACATCAAGTATGCCACGTAAGGGATTTGAAAGCGACATTTTTTGAAAATAAAGATGTAGCAGAAATGTATAACATGCAGATTTTGCAAGAAATAAACTATCAAGATATGAACTTCTATCTTAATATGCTCCCACTATTTTACTAACGAGTCACGCGACACCCTCAGCACGTGAAACGGAAGTCTCCGGCAGACTTCTAGTGGGGATCAGGATCCAATCAGCGTCTTAGTGCAACCTCGAGGGACTCGACCAATCACACTAAGCCTAAAAGGTAGGCAACTCTTGCCGATCACAACTCCTTATGATTCCCGTCCTGTTCGGCCTCCGAATCACCATGGCCTCGAGGGACTCGACCAACCATGATGCTCGGTTAAGTCAACACCTTCGTTACAAGATGAGTCTGATTTGATGATATACCCTCGAGGGACTCGACCAAGCATACCATGCCCTCAGGTCACCGGTGACATCTCTATGTCGTAAGCAAGATAGCGAATCGCGATATAGGTGAGTCTCGAGGGACTCGACCAACTCAACCTACACCGGGAATCAGTTCATACTCATAACGATGGAAGGCCACGTGGGTCAATCTAATTGCCTCACGTTTACCGACTTAATATTATCGAGAGATGTTTCTATGATTTGATCTCCTAATATGACATGTCACACATATACATATTTAATATATATCTACATCGCATGCAAATATATATACATATCTAGTATGTGTATAAGTAATCACACTAGATGATCATGGACCACAACGTAATATGATTAGGCCCGAGCCAGTAGGCCTAATCACTCACATCAAGATCTATGTGTGCAACGGTGCATCTCCATGCCCTGTGATCGTCCATCTCGTCCTCGTCGGTTTCGTCGACATCTTGATGCATCTCCATGCATCACGATCGTCCGTATCGTGGGTCCCGCTATCGCATCCACGCTCCCGCTGCGCCTCCTCGTGAGATTACAACTTAATCATAGGCACGCAGGCCCGACAATAAACGAGAAATATAATGGAGGTTCGCAGACCTCAATAACAATAATCACAAGTACACACATCACACGGTCCATGATCATCCGTCCACACATCATACATCACATGTATAAATAATCATCATCATGTAGGACTACTAGATAATAATAAAAATAATAATCAACTAAACCTTTTAATTAATTAATAATTTCTGAAATCAGGGATATATAGGGAATTTCTCAATTCCTAAGGGTATTTTCGTAATTTTGATAAAAGATAGAAACTGGAATTTCTCAAATTCCGAGGGGCAAAACTGTCTTTTTCCCAGAAAACCCTAATGCCCTTTCCCCCTTTCGCTGCTGCCGCCGCCGCCACCCTGCCGGCGGCTGCTTGTGCGGCGGGGCGAGGGCACTGCCCTCGCCTGCAGGCGGCGCGCCCGCTGGCGGCGATGCCGCTGCGGGTGGGCGCCCCCTTCGGGCGCCGCTGCCTCCGCAGGCGGTGCTGTACCGCCGGGCGGCCGCCCCTGTGGGGGGGTTTCGCCCGCGGGAGCAGCGGCGGCAGGCGTCGCGCGTCGCTGCCCTGCGGCGGCAGGCGCCACTTCCTTTCGGCAGCAGGCGACGCTGCCCTGCGGCGCCTCTGCCCGTGGGTTGCCAGCCCCGCCGGCAGCAAGCCTGCTGCAAGCAGGCCGCCGGCCGGCTGCTGCAGACACAGCGCTTGCGCATGCGCCGGCGCTGTGCTGCCTGGCTGCGGTTGCGGCTGCCGCTGCAGGTGGCTGCAGGCATGCAGATCGAGGGAAGCAACTGTTGCTGCCCTTCCTCGCTTTTGCGTCAACGATTTTGACGTCAAAATTCTTCCTAAACACAATACACGCAGTTCAAAACCAATCATTCGCACGAACAACCTGGCTCTGATACCACTGTTGGGAAATCATTGGGGGGCGACATCATATGCGCAGCGGAAAAACAAGAAAACAAAATCCCCGATTCCCAAAAAGATGTTCGTCGTCGTGCGAAGATTGGTGCGCAAAAAATCCGCAAAACACAAAACTGCGTATAGAGATTGTGTTACCTAGGGAGATCGTATATCCCTGTTTCCTTGCAGATCCTTAGGAGAGGGTGAAGGAGGTCAAGCGTCCTCCTCTCTAGCGGTGATCCACACAGCAGGGTTGCGACGACGCTCCTCAAAACTTCAGGCCTACTTTGAGGTGGAGAGGGAGAGGAGAATAGGAAAGGCAAGCAAAGACTCTAGCCTATGAGGCTGTGAATCCCTCCTATTTATAGAGATCCCGTGTCAAACCCTAATGGGTCCTTCCCTAGTGGGTATTGGATCTGCATCCAATAAGACAAGGGCTCCGTCGGATATCTCATATCCGAACCTCTACTCATCGCAATGCCTACCATATGTGTGTGACGCTATAGGCCCAATATCGAGCTGGCCGTGAGTCATACCTGTCAGAACTCCCTATGACTGAGTGAATTATTATCTCTGTAATAATTCACTTGACTCATCGACTACGGACGTACTAGGCCACTACGCAGTAGTCCCCAGACGATACAGGGGAATCCAATCTATTGGACCTGTCTGTCCTCAGTTACCATGTACCTATAGTCCCTCATCCATCTAATATCCCAGAGACCGTATATCGAGCATGGTGTTGTCAGACCCATACGGTTTCTACTCAAGTCTCGCTCTAATCGGATTCTCCCGGAGAACTCTTTCTCTCTCAACCCGAATGACCCTGGCCAGGGATTTGTCTGAGCAAGAATACATAGGATATTCCTCTCATGACGCCGAGAGTGGATGATCCTCTATTGACACTCAATAGCGCTCGTAAGGTCGACTACCACTCCCAATGGCCAGCTGTACTAGATCTGGGAACAGCCAAACCTATAAGTCTGGTATCAAAGAGTGGAGCACTTATACAGGACATCCTTGGTGTCTCAAGTCTAAGGACCAGATACACCACTAGGACTACGGAATCACTGTCTGACAATAAGGCATCATCAACCATCCAGCATTCCGTAAGCGGATCAATCAGTGAACTCATTCTCCAATGAGCACCTGTACTGTATCCCTAGTGTCCCTACACGAGCAGCTATGAGACCAGCTGCATCCATCATATGGACGGGTATATAGCACACTAGTCTATCCGGTTATCACGATGTCCCTCTCGAGTAACCTATGACCGGGATTATTTAGGATATGTGTTTAAAGGTGAATCGATCTCATTATCGTGATCTCATCACGATCCGATTCCCATTGCACAAATCCAAGGACATCACAATATATATATATGCATTTATGCAATAGTTATAAAGTGATATACGCCAAAATATAATAAGCAAAAAGATTCTGTATCAAGTCACACGTGCCATCACTCACGTGATTGGCTTGCTGGGCACCTATGACTAGCAGCACCGCCAACATCGGGAACATAAGAGAATTCAAATTTTTGGAGCCCAAATTTGAATCCTCTTGAGGCCTATAAATATCCCTCAAGTCTCAGCTGAGAATACAACTTTTTGAGCAGCAATTGTTTGAGAGAAAAGTCTTAGAAAAGTCTTTGCTAGTCTTGTTTTCAATTTGCTAGTGTTCACCTCCTTCTTTCTTGCTGAAAATCTGTAAGAGAGTGAACCGCTTGTAAAAAGTTGTAAGAGGGGTATTTGCCCTTCCATTTCAAGAGATTTGCTAGTGGAAGGTGGGAGCCTCATCGAAGAGGGGCCTCGCAAGTGGATGTAGGTCATTTGACCGAACCACTGTAAAATCGGCGTGATTTCTGGTTTGCATTTACTTATTGTCATTTACATTACTACAAACCATTTGCACTTTAATGCTTTGCTTCTTTGTCTCCGTCTTACTTATCTCTTCAAGCTAAAACGCAATCGAACGGTTTCAAACGAAAACGTTACTTTTATCGTATGAAGTTTTTGAAAGTGTTTAAATCGTCAAAAGTTTATCACACTTTACCGCTGCACTAATTCACCCCCCCCTCTTAGTGCCACTCCGATCCTAACACAAGTAGCAAGTTTTTGAAACAGAATGCAAGTTAGTAAATTAGCAAGTTTTACATCATTTTAGAATATGCAAGTTAGTAAGTTTTTTGAGATATGCAAGTTAACAATTCTTTGCTTCTTGAGATGGACAAGATAACATTTTTGCTTTTCTTTAGATTGATTGCAAGATAGCAATTCTTGCTTCTCTTTTGAGATAAATTTGTAAGTTTTGCTTCTTGAGATGTGTAAGCTAGCACTTTTCTCTTTTCTTTGCAATATGCAAGCTAGCAAGACTTTTATCCCCCTTTGTTATTGTCAAAAAGAAGGAAAGAATATAATGTTGTAATCATTTTCCCTTTACATCAATTTTTAAATCATGATAAAAAGATAAATTTAAATCAAGAGTGATGAGGTATACAATTCATGAATACAAGGGAGTATTATATATAAAACTCAAGTCATAAATCTTAAGAAGTCAAGTGACATATCATGGTTAATTTGGATAAATATCCTCTTTAATAAACAACAAAAGAATTGTAGGAGAACAAATAATGAAAGATCTTGATTCATATAAAAATCTCAAGTTATAATTCCAAGAAATCAAAAGACAAATCATGATTCATTTAGATAATTCTCTTTAATAAAACGAAAGAATCATAGTGAATGATATAAAAATCTCAAGATCATGGTTTGTTTGCATAATTTTCCTCTTTAGTAAATGGTAAAAAGAAGAAATCATAGAAGATAAAAAATTTTGATTCCCATAAAGTTCATGATTTAATTTGATAAATATTCTTTTTAGTAAATAGCAAAAAAAAATATAGGAGATCAAATAAGAGATATTAATTCATAAAAAAATCTCAAGTATCAATCTCGAGAAACCAAGATCAAGTTCATGATTCGGTTAGAAAAATATTATTCAAATTCAAATCATCAAAAATATTTTCATAGTTTAAGAGATTCATAAAATGACATAAATAGATTCATTAATCTCTTATTGAAAACTCAATAAGATTTTAGGGATAGAGACATTTTCAATAATAATATATTTCTATTTTTTATGCATTTCAATTTATGTGATTTATTTCATACAAGAATACCTTTGTCTTTTATGCCAAATAAAAATATGCATTATCATTTAAAACCAAAAAATAAGATTTATCACAAGAGTTATCAAGATCAATAAACCATAAATCATAAAAATCATCATTACTTCAAATCATCATACATCATTAAATCATCAAGCATGATTTCATTAAACATAAAGCATTTTCAGTCAAAATTATTTTATTTGTTGTAGTAATATATTTTTCTTCTTAAGTGAATCTAACTCTTCATACTTAGTACAAAGAGTTAATATGAAATTGTCATGCTTAATTTTTTTTAAAAAAAATTCCAAAATCCCTAGGAAGAGAAGTATGAGCCCCCTTTTATAGTTCAAAAAATAACTTATTAAATAAATTTTATATTTTTTACTAACTAATTAAAAAAAACTTTTGAAATGCATCAAGTAATTTCATAGTAAGGTAAAGGGGTTTTGGTTGAGTTACTTACCTCATTGTCGAAAGTCACCAAAGTGTAGTTCACCACCTCATCTTTGCTAGTTTTCTCTTCATCTTTGGATGTACTCGTTTTGTCCCATGTTGCCTTGAGTGCTTTCTTCTTCCTTTGTGTAAGCATATTCTTCTTTAGTTGCAGACATTCACTTTTGAAGTGCCCTAGCCAATTGTATTCATAGCAAGTTATTTTCATCATCACCATCATCACTTGAGTTTTCTCTCAAGTGGTCTTCTATTGTTCGAAGTGTTAAATCCTTCATGTTCTTTGGAAGGTTGTTCTCATGTTTATCATGTTTGATACAAGTCATTTCATAGGTCATTAAAGACCCAAAAAGTTCTTCAAGAGAGAAATTATTCAAGTCCTTTGTCTCTTATATTGCCATCACTTTCGGATCCCAACTTTTTGGAAGGGATCTTAGTATTTTGTTAATAAGTTCAAAATTAAAAAAAAATTTATTAAATATTTTCAAACCATTGATGACATCCATAAAACGGGTGTACATATCGTCTATGGTTCTGCTTAGTTCCATTTGAAATAATTCAAAACTATGCATCAAAAGATTAATTTTTTATTCTTTAACCCTACTTGTGCCTTCGTATGTGATTTCAAAAGTGTACCAAATGTCACGTATAGTCTCACAAGTCAAAATATGATTAAACTCATTTTTATCTAAAGCACAAAACATAGCATTCATAGCTTTTGCATTTAACGAAAATATTTTTTCCTCAAAATCATTCCATTCATTCATAGGTTTAGAGGGTTGTTGAAAACCATATTCGATAATATTTCATAAATTAAAGTTTAATGAAAGCAAAAAATCTCTCATTCATGTTTTCGAATACGTATAGTCCGTTCCATTGAATATAAGAGGACGAGTGATAGAAAGATCCTTTTGAATGCTGAAAAAAATAATCTCTCTTAGGTGTTAAACCAAACAAAGAGTAACCTAGCTCTGATACCAATTGTTAGGATTAAGTCGACACTAAGAGAGGGGAGGGGGGGGGAGGGTGGTGGGGGTGTGGGCGAATGAATTAGGTTCATGAGTTAACCTTTACAAGCCACCCACCCCTCTCTTAAACTAAAACTAAAACTTAGAGCTAAAGGGGAATTCTCAAGTATTTACTGAAGAGTTTTCACACTATTTTTGTTTTAGTTCTTGTCTTAACCGAGCAGGGATGGGTGGGTATTTATAGGCCCCAAATGGATTCAAATTTGGAGCCAAAATGGTCTCATCCCAAGTTTTCGAGGTACTAGTGATACTACCGCCAGTATTGGGCAGTACCACCACCTAGTCTAGGTGGTATGACCGCCTAATAGAACCTCGGGGATTGGGCTTTGGTAGTACCACCACCTGATAGGGCAGTACCATTGCTTGGCAGCATTAACTACCGGTGATACCACTACCTAGTTTGGGCGGTACCATCGCTCAAAGCACCTGGGAGGCTGAGCCTCAAGTGGTGCCACCACCAGCCCTAGCGGTGCCACCGCTTGGGCTAGCTAAGGGTCACTGAATGGGCCTTTCTCTTGGCCTAAAATAGCCCAACTCTAGCCCAATGGGCCCCTAATTGAGTTAACTTGATTGTACCTGAAACTAACTCAATCAAACCTAAACTACTTTAATCTAGACAAATTATTACAAGCATGAATCCTATGTTGTTCGACATATCATTAGTTCATCCGGCGCTTCGTCCGATCTTTCGGCGCATCGTCCTCTCCTTTGGTGTATTGCCCAACTGGTATGTTGACCTCTGCAACATCCGATCTCCTTGGCACAATATCTAATCCTTCGACCCGATGCCCGAACTCATGGCACGAAGTCCTTTTGCCAGTACATTAATCGATCCTTTGGCTCGACATCTAATCTCCTAACATGTTTTACTCTAGCCCAATGTCTGATTCCTCCTATTTTAATTGATTTGACTTTTCTGATCGAAATTAGTCCTATGTCACTCAAAATATAGATTAGATTATAAACTCATCAATTGATTTCATCATCAAAATCTGAGATTTAACACAAGGTACATGGCTCGGGAGTGTATTATCTCGGCTGAGGTATAGCCCTCGGGTCTTCTAGCCAACCTACACCGCTTTAGAGTGAGTCCGTCTTAATGGGCTCCACTCCGACGAGGTGCTGGCCTTAGGTTTTTATGTCAAGGCGCACGACTCAAGAGTGTGTTAGCTTGGCTGAGGTGCAGCCCTCAAGTCTTCATACTAAGGTACATGGCTCGGGAGCGAGTCTACCTTAATAGGCTCCACCCTACCGAGCTGTAGGCTTCGGGTCTTCATGCCAAGGTGCATGGCTCAGGAGCATGTTAGCTCGGCCAAGGTGTAACACTCGGGTCTTCTAGTCGAAGTGCATGGCTTGGGAGTGAGTCTGCCTTAACAGGCTTCACTCTGCTCAAGTGCAGGCTGTTAGGAAACCTTAGGAGAACATCACATGTGCAGTAGAAAATAAAAACAAAAAGTATTCCCAAAATAGATCTTATCGGATCATCATGCAATAATCAGGAGTGAAAAACTCAAAAAACAAAACTGCATCAAGTGGTTGAGGCATTCTCACATAGGGATGATTGTATATCTTCTAAATCATATATCTCAATCCATGGATGAAGGAGCTCTCACAAACTCCTTTCTCGTGGTGATCCATACAATAGATGCAGTGATAAGGCACCTCCTTGTGTAGTGGGTTCTCTCCTCATGATCGCGCACCACCATGTAGCCGCAACTAAGAGAGGGGCCAGCCCTCTTGCTATCCTCTCATGCCAAGGAGGGGCTCACGGCTGAAGGAGAGATGGAGAGGAGGAGATAGAAGGCCAGTGGGTATAGGGTCTAGCCTATGACTTATGAAGTCCTAACTCCTATTTCTAGAGAGCTCTTGTTGCTAACCCTAATAGATATATCTTAACGAGTATTGAATCCCCATCTAATAACCACTAGCTTAATAGGTATTGGATCCTAAACCAATAACCACTCTAAGCTCTATTAGGTCTCACCCAATGGATCCATTAAAATAGGAACTTATTGGATATCCTATATCTAATCCTCTATTCGTCAAGTTGTCCACTATATATGTATGATCCTCTAGCCTAATATCGAGCTAGCTGTGAGTTGCACCTGTTAGAACTCTTTTTTACTTAGTGAATTATTATGGGATAATAATTCACTCAACTCATCGACTATGGATGTATTATGTTACTATGCCATAGTCTTCAAATGGTATAGGGGGATCTAATCCATTGGACATGTTTATCCTTAATTACCATGTATATAATCCCTTATCCATCTAATATCCCTAAGACCATATACCGGATATGGTACTATCAGGCCCGTACGAAATCAATCCAAGTCTCACTCTTATCGGATTTTCCTAAAGAACTTTTCTCTCAATTCGAGTCTCTCTCGTATTGGATTCTCTCAATTAGATTGAACATGGCCATGGATTTTTCTACACGAAAACATATAGGATATTTCTCTCATGATACTGAGAGTGGATGATCCTCTATTAATACTCAATTACCTTTATAAGGTTGGCTACTATTCCCAATGACTATCTATACTAGATCCAGAACCTCCAAATCTATAAGTTCGATATTAAAAAATGAAATACTCAAATAAGACATCCTTGGTATCTCAAGTCTAAGGACTAGATATATAACTAGGACTACGATATCACTATCTAACAATTAGGTATCATTAACCATCCATCATTTCGTAAGTAGATTATTCATTTAACTCATTATCCAATAAGTACTTATACTATATCCCTAGTGTCCCCACAGAAGTAGTTATAAGACCAATTGCCTCCATCATATGAATAGGTATATTGCACACCAGTCTGTCCGGTTATCTCGATGTCCCTCTTGAGTAACCTATGATCAAGAATATTTAGCATCTATGTTTAAAGGTGAATTAGTCACATTATCATGATCTCATCATAATCTAATTCATATTGCATAAATCCAAAGATATCATAATATATATTCATCATATAATATAAAGTGAAAAAATATCATTATTAATATTAACTAAAAGAGATTGTGTAGCGTATCACATGTGCTATCACTTACGTGATTGGCTTATAGGGCACTTGTAACTAACAATCTCCCACTTGTGCTAAAGCCAATCACCCAAATGCTTGATCCCCATCAAGTCCTGGTGATGCTCGAAACAATTTGAGATAATGACTTTGTTAGTGAATCTTTCAATGTTATCTTTAGATAGAACTCTTTCCACTACTATGTCACCACAAGCTATGATCTCTCTAATCAAGTGGAACCTCCTCATAACGTGCTTCGACTTTTGATGAGACCTAAGTTTCTTTGCTTAATCAACTGCCCCAATGTTGTCGCAATATAGTGGAATTGACTCTTTACTACCTCATATGACTCCTAGATTTGTGATGAACTTCTTCATCCAGATTGCCCCCTTTGTTATTTTTGTTGCAATAATATACTCTACCTTAGTGGTCAAGCAAGCAGTAGTATCTTGTTTTGAACTCTTCCAGCTTACTACTCCTTTATTTAAAGTGAACATATATTTTTAGTTTGACTTGCTATTATCGACGTCGGACTAGAAACTTAAGTCCATGTAGCCCTCAATGTTGAGGCTATTGTTGAATCTCGTATTTTGATGACGAAACCAATTGATAGTATTTATGATTTGATCTATGTTTTGAGTGACGTAGGATGCTTCGATCGGGAAGAGACAATTAAAGCAGGAAGAATCATATTGGACCGGAGGAAAATATGTTAGAAGATTGGACATCAGGCCGGAGGATCGGTCGACATATCGACAAAAGGCTTCAGGCCATGGATTCGGGCATCAGGCCAAGAAGGGTAGATATTGTGCCAAGAACATTGGAGTTGCAGAGGTCAACTGACCGATTAGGCAATAGGCCGCAAGAGAGGACGATGCGTCGAAGAATCGGACGAAGCATTGATGGACCAATGACATGCCGGACGACATGATTCATGCTTAGTAATAATTATCTAGATCGAAGTGTATTTTTACTGTCCAAGATTAACTTTGATAGCAAGGCATAAAGTAAAATGAAGTCCCAGAATCAAGAAGGTGATTTCGATGGGAGTTCGAGAGTTCGTCGGAAGTCCAAACGTTCGTCGAAAATTCTGTCAAAATTGACCAAGAAGTCCCAGAGCTTGCCAAAGAAACTCATCAGAACTGAAGATCATCATGAAGTCTAGGAGCTTGCTAGGAATCCATTGGAATATTATCGAGAGATCGCTGGAAGTTCGCCAGAAGATCGTCGGAAGCTCACCGGAAGAAACCTAGACTTACAGACTTTGTTTAGCTTAGTAAATATCTTAAAATTTATAGTTAGTACATAATAGGGATTAGAATTGGGCCAACCTAATTAGGGGACAATTGGGCCAAGTTTTGGCTGTGTTGGGCCAAGAGAAAGACCAAACAGGTGAAACCGTCGTGGCATAGTTTCCGAGACTGTGTCATGTGGTGGTACCGCCAGTCTGGGTGGTGGTACCACCTAGACTCAGTATCTGAGACTGTCTAGGCAGTGGTACTGCCCAGTGTCAGGCTGCAGGTGGTGGTACCGCCCAGTGCAGGCGGTGGTACCGCCCGTACCCTAAAATTTCGGAGGTTTGAATTTTGGGCTCCAAATTTGAATCCATTTGGGGCCTATAAATACCCCAGATATTTCTGCATATATTAGTAAGAAATACTGAGCAAAACCCTATGATTCTAAAGTTGTAAACCTTAGAAAGTTGAGTTCCCTCCTCCCAAAGCTTAGAGAGAGTTCTAAGGGAGGTGTGAGAGGGATACCTTGTAAAAGAGAGTTGTAAAAGGTTGTCTCCTAAACCTGTAAAAAGGAGAAGAGGGGTGTAAAATGGTAGTTGGTCTTTGCCCATTAAAAGAAGACCTATAGTGGATGCCGGTGACCTCGACGGAAGAGGAATCGACGAAGTAGATGTAGGTCATGATGACCGAACCACTATAAAAATCTGGTTTGCGTTTCTCTTATGTAATTTATTTTACTGCAAACCACTTTACTTGCTTTACATCCACTATGCTCTTTCATACGCTTTCAAAGTTAATACCTTTACGAAATGGATTTTTGTCGGAAATGGATTTAATCGTAATGAAGTTTTGAATCGACATAATTTTTACTACTGCACTAATTCAACCCCCCTCTTAGTGCCGACTCTTTTCCTAACAATTAGTATCAGAGCCTCGTAATTTCTCATTTGGTTTAACACCCAAGAGAAATGCTTCTTTTCGGCTTTCAAGAGGGTCACACTCTCATTCGTCCTCCCTTGTTCAATGGGACATACTACATATATTGGAAAACTCGAATGAGAGTTTTCTTACTTTCCTTGGATTTAAATTTATAGAGTATTATTGAAAATGATTTTCGAATGTCTTCTCTTCCAATGAACCATTGGAATGATTTGGAGAAAAGACTTTTTCTGTAAATGCAAAGGCTATGAATGTCTTATTTTGCATTTTAGATAAAACTGAGTTTAATTAGGTTTCTGGTTTCTACTTGCGAAACGACTTTCGATATATGGCACACTCTTGAAATCATATGCGAAGGCATGAATAAAGTAAAAGATTCAAAGATTAATTTTTTAGTGCATGATTTCGAGTTGTTTCAAATGAAGCCGAGCGAAACTATTGTTGACATGTACACCCGCTTTACGGATGTCATCAATAGTTTAAAAGCTCTTGGCAAATGTTTTTCGAATCTTGAACTTGTGAATAAAGTTTTACACTCACTTTCTAAAACTTGAAATTTAAAAGTAACGGCTATTGAAGAATAAAAAAACTTGAACCATTTACCAATTGTAGAACTTATAGGGTCTTTGATGACCTATGAAATGACGTGCAATGCACGTGAAGAACTTGAGAACCACCTTCCAAAGATTAGGAAGCATTTAGGACTTAGAACAATTAAAGTCCACTCAAGCATAAGCTCAAGTGATGGTGAACTTGAACTCCTCATGAAATTTTTAAAACAAGAATTGAAAATTAAAAATGAACTTAAAAAGAAGAAGAATGCGACTTTGGACGAATCAAGCTCATCCGAAGACGAGGAGAAAAACAAAGGCGAGGGGGCAAACTATGCCTTAACGGTATTCGAGGATGAGGTAATCAAAATACCTTTAATTTATTTCAAAATTACAAGATGCTTTTCATGAGTTATTTTTAATTTAGTTTAGAATGATTATTTTTCTTGAAAATTACAAGTTTAAAAATGAAAATGCAAAAAAAATATAATCATGCTAGTAATTTTGAAAATGATAATGAAAATTACATATTTTATGTAATGGAATAAAATGTTAAATTTAAATATAATGATCCTATGTTTATTTTTCAAGAAGAAATAATGTGTATCTTGATGATTTCCAATTTTGATTGAAACCATGATGTCTTAATGAAAATATTAAGAAGTTTTATATTCTGCTTAACGATGATGCATAGCTTCTGTATGAAAAACTAAGCATGAAAAGTTAGATTCACCTAAAAAGAAAAATGCATGACTACAACAACAAAATTATCTTGATGGAAAATGCTTTATGTTTGATGCAATCAATTTCGATGATGCATAATGATGTAATTATATAATGAAAATATTAAATATTTTGAAATCATGTTTTAATGTCATGCATAATGATCATGCTTAATAAATTTCGAAATTATGCATGATGATTCTTGAGATTTATGGATTATCGATTTTTACGGTAATGAAAGTGGCTTTTTCGGTTTTTAAACGTTGATGCATATTTTTATTTGGCATAAATAAAATAAATCACATGAATTGAAACAACTAAAAAGAGGAAAGGTTTCTCCTTGAAAAATTTATTTTTTCCTACTTTATCGATTTTTCCAAAAAGGAGATTAACGAATCTATTTATATCACTTTTATGAATCTCTTGGATCATGAAAATGATTTTGATGAGTTGAATTTGAATAAGACTTATCTTGATTTTTCGAGATTTATAACTTGAGATTTCTTATGCATAAATCAAGATATTATATCATTTGATCTCCTAGGTTTCTTTTTGCTATTTATAAAAATAAATTTGATTAAATAAATCATGTCTTGTGACATTCATGATTTGATATTATTATCTTTCATGACATGATATGCAAATTCCTTTGTATTTATAGTTGTAAACCTCATGTAATAAGTAGAGCATTGATGTGAAAATTGTATTATTCCACTCTACTTCTTCCTTGTTTACAATAACACAGGGGAGAAAGAAAAATGCTAGCTTAAATGAGAAACTTAGACATGTTAGATATTCCAAATGAATAAATTCTTCTTATACATTTTTTAGATTATGATCTTGATCTCTTGAATTTTAGACTTGATCTTTCATTTTTGATGATTGAAATAATGATTGAAACATTGATGATATGAATACATGAATACTCATGATATTGTTTTGATGCTCTAAAATGATATAAATTTGCTAGCTTATGAGTATCATGTATGATATGATGATTGATTTATTTTTAGTATCATGCATAGAGTAAGAATGATATGTAAAGTTTTAAAATTGTGCATGTTGTAAATTGAAACTATAATGATGCACAAACATATTAAAATAATAATTGAAACATTAATGTAATTATGAATGATGATTTGATATTATGCATACAATACTTCAACTTATGATAATGATGCATGCAATGATAAAATATTGATGATGAAAAATTGTTTTGACATTCATAACTTGATTTTTCATCTTTGATTATTTATTCTTTGTCATGATTTGAAAATTATTGTAAAGGGACAAAGAGATACAAAATTGTATTCTTCCCTTCTTTTTTACAATGACAAACGGGGAGATAGCTAGCTTGCTAGCTAGCTTGTATAAGTCAAGAAGATGCAAAAACTTGCTTGTTTGCTTGCACATCTAAATTGAAGATGCAAATGTACTTCATGTAGCTTGCTTCATGTAAAACATTGTATCTTGCTAGCTTATTATCTTGTATTATTTTTTAAAAACTTGCTAGTCTTTATACTTCAAAGAGAAGTAATACTTGTCAAATTGCTAGCTTGATTGTTATAAAATAATGTAAAATTTTGCTAGCTTGCACTTTGCAAAGAAGCAAAAATGACACTTCTCAAAAGAGAAGAAAGAGCTTGCTATCTTGAACATCACTATCTTACCAATCTTAAGAAACAAAACTTAGCTTACAAATTACAAGAGGAAGCAAGAATCTCTATCTTACACACTTCAACAAGAAAGCTATCTTGCATTTACTTTCGAAATTTTTGCTAGCTTGTATATTGTAAACTTGCTATCTTACTACCTTGCATATCTAAAACTTGATAGCTTGCATGATGTAACACTTGCTAAATTTGTTAGCTTACAAATTGCATGATGATAAAACTTGATATTATGTTTTTTATGCAATGATTTGAACTTATATCACAAACACTTGATAGTTGGAACTTCTCCTTTTTGTTGATGACAAAGGGGGAGAAGTATGATCATGTTATGCATGATGATGTGTTACAAATATTTATGATAAAATTTGCAATGACTTGAATTCAGCTTGAATTCAAGGTTCTATCAATATGGCATATTGATAGGGGGAGTTTGTTTAAACTTCGGGAGTTAAGGTTAACACCGTCATCAATTGGTTGTCATCATAAAAAAGGGAGAGATTATTGAATCTCGAACTTTGATGATGAAACCAATTGATAGTATTTATGATTTGATCTACGCTTTGAGTGACGTACGATGCTTCGATTAGGGAGAGACAATTAAAGTAGGAAGAATTATGTTGGGCCGGAGGAAAACATGTTAGAAGATTGGACATCGGGCCGGAGGATCGGTCGACATATCGATAAAAGGCTTCGGGCCATTGATTCAGGCATCAGGCCAAGAAGAGTGGATATTATGCCAAGGATATCAGAGTTGCGGAGGTCAACTAGCTAATTGGGCAATAGGCTGCAAGAGAGGATAATGCGCCGAAGAATCATACGAAGCGTCGATGGACCAATGACATGCCAGATGACATGATTCATGCTTAGTAATAATTGTCTAGATCGAAGTATGTTTTTATATATCCAGGATTAACTATGATAACAAGGCATAAAGCAAAATGAAGTCCTAGAATCAAGAACATGATTTTGTTGGGAGTTTGAGAGTTTGTCGGAAGTCCGGACATTCTGTCACGGCCTTAGCTGGAATTACCTAAGGCGTGAGGCACTCTTGCGGCCAAGACGCGAACTTAGCTTGCATTGCCTAAGTCGCGCTTCGCCCTTGCGATATTGCTCTGCAAAGATCAGCCCACTTGTAACCTCTCGCAGGTCCCGAAGGACCTGTAAAAGAGAAAGTTGATTAGTTTGAAAGAACGAGCGACGGACAAGTCCCGACGTCTCGCGAAAAGAGGGGAAGCTTTACAAGCAATTCAGGGAGCACCTTGCATGCACAAGAGAAAAGAGGGAGAGGGGGAAAACAAGGGCTTTAGAAGGTTGAACGAACAGTTACAAGCCCATAAACAGCCGCTCACCGAGTCCCGAGCGCAACAACAAGTCCCCGTCAAGGCAACGTGCGAACTTGTGAAGGAGTGTTCAATGCCCAGTACTATACCGAAGCCCCATCTAGCCCTGTGCCACCCGGGGGGTTCCAAGGGGCTGAGATGGCTGACATTTTGGTGAGCGGAGGCAGATTCCATAAATCAGCCCGCGACACACAAAAACAGAGTTGTTTTAGGCTGTTTTGGGACTGTTTTGCTCGATTCGGTGAGCGGTTGCTTTGTAATGCTGCAGCTTGTTTGAACTTACATTTTTACAAGCAAAATGACCCAAAACCAAGACAAAATATGTTGTCAAGCAGTTGTATATGTAGGTGTGAACGACGAACGGTTTGTTGAACGGAGTTATTGCGAGTGCGTGATGACCGTTCGTGACATTCTCCCCCACTTAAACCGTTGACGCCCTCATCGACGCTTGTTGGTAGTTGTTGATGATTGCTTCTTCATGTCGTAGGGCATCTTTAGGCTCCCAACTGACTTCAGTTCGGGGAAGCTTTCACCACTTCACCAAGTACTCTGTCAGCTTAGCTCCATTGGGTAGCTTTATCTTACGGTCTGCTAGAATGGTTTCAACTCGCTTCTCGTAGGAGGCAGTTGTGGGAGGTAGCCGAGTTGGAACACTTCGGGAAGCATCTTGCAAATCCGAGTGGTAGGCTTTTAGATTGCTGGCATGAAGAACGTTGTGAATTTTGAACCACGCCGGCAACTGCAACTTGTAGGAGACATTGCCTACCCTGCTGATAATTGGGAAGGGCCCTTCATACTTGCGCACTAATCCTTTGTGGATTTTGTTCCTGAAGAATTGGAGTGATGCTAGTTGGAGCTTTACCAACACCAAATCGTTGACCTTGAACTCTTGCGGTCGCCTTCCCAAGTCTGCCCACTTCTTCATTCTTCTTGCCGCCTTCCCTAAGTAAGCCCGCACAATATTTGCATTTCGGTGCCACTCCTTTGTGAAGTGGTAAGCTGACGGACTACTCCCAGTATACCCAATTGCCATGGTGTGAGGAGTTGACGGTTGTTGTCCTGTAATAATCTTGAAGGGGCTCTTGTTGGATGCAGAGCTCCGCTGCAAGTTATAGGAGAATTGGGCAATGTCCAACAATTTCACCCAATCTCGTTGGTTGGCACTCACGTAGTGCCGAAAATATTGCTCCAAGAGCGAGTTTATTCTTTTAGTTTGGCTATCCGTCTGGGGGTGGAGGCTTGTGGAGAAGTATAACTTTGACCCCAACAATTTGAATATCTGGTCTAGAATCGTCCCAGGAACCGAGCGTCTCGATCACTGATGATATTGTGTGGGACTCCCCAATACTTCACCACATCCTTCATCATCAGCTTGGCCGCCTCTTCTACTGAACAGTGTAGGGGAGCAGCAATGAAAGTTGCATACTTTGAAAACTGATCGACCATCACGAGTATCGATCCGAGTCTTCCTACAAGTGGCAAGCTTGATATGAAGTCCAAGGAAATGCTCTCCCACAACCTTTCTGGTATGGGCAACGACTCCAAAAGTCCCACCGGCTTCCGTTGTTCCACCTTGTCTTGTTGGCAAGTGAAGCACATTCGAACATATTCCTCCACATCAATCCCTATCTTTGGCTAGTAGAAGACCCTCTCCACGAGAACCAATGTTTGGTGAATACCTGGGTGTCCAGCTCAAAGGGAATCGTGACACTCTTTTAGGAGTTCACGCCTCAAATTGTCCACCCGAGGAACATAAACCCTATTCCCTTTTGTGTACACGAGTCCCTCCTGGACCCAAAATCGTCGGGCCTTGCCTTCTTTGATGAGCTGCATCAAAATGATGTTAGAACCCTTGCAGATTCTAAACTTGGGGTTGATCTCTTTAGGGGATCCGCCTTCTTGGAACTCTATAGGGGTTCCTCCCTCCAAGTTGCCGCTCAAAGGCTGTAGAAAAGATTTATCTATTGCTTATCAAAAGAGGAGGAATACATGACTATTTATAGGGTTTCTAAACCCTAACTCCTAATAGGACTCCTACTCAAGACTCCTACTTATAACCAACTCCTAATAGGACTTCTACTCAAGACTCATATTCCTTTACAACTCCTAATTCATCTCTAAGAAACAATCTCCTAACCCTAGCCGGCCTCTTCACCTCTTTAATAGGGGTCGGCATAGGTAGGTTTTACATGAATGTCCCTCTCAATTAGGACTCTCCTAGCTAGAGTCCTAACAGACCCGTCCTCTTCAAATCAGCTTTGTCCTCGAGGCTGACGATTCATGAATTTTGGGAATTTGATCTTCAAGTCGTCATAGTTCTCCCAAGTGGCATCTTCTGTTAGTAGGTTCACCTACTGTATTAGCACTTTCATAGTGGGTCGTTGTCGTCGAGTCATTATCCGTCGATCAATAATGACACTTGGCTGGGTCTGGAGTTCTCCTTGGATTGTCATATTTGGTGGGTGGCTTTGGGCTGTCTCCAAGCACCTATTTACAATTTTTGTCTGGCCGTTGATTTGTGGGTGATATGCCATACTCCTTTTCAATTTAGTACCCTGCATGTGGAATAACTTTGTCCAAAATCTGCTCGTGAAGATGCAAGTAGAATTTATCATAAGCACAATGCGTCCCTTATAGTGTAATTCTTTTGAGTCCCAATTGTAATGAGCCACGAAGCTTGGTGCTTCCTCCAATTTTTTTATAATCTTACTAGTATCTGAATCTTCTTGCCATTCCATCTTAATATCCTCAAGGAAGTCGCTGGTCGGAAGTGAAATGGTCGAAACTTCAGCTTGCTCGGGTAGCTACGAAAGCGCATCTGCAAGAACATTCTCTTTCCCCTTTTTGTAAGTTATTTCATAATCAAATCCAAGAAGTTTTGTTACCCATTTTTGCTGCTCAGGGGATGATATCTTTCGCTCCAAAAAGTACTTAAGGCTTTTATGGTCGGTTTTAATTTGAAATCGTCGACCAATCAAGTAGGGTCTCCATCTCGTTGCTGCGCTGATAAGACCCTAATATCTTATCGTGGAAGAAAGGGGAGAAATGGGGATGCTCTGATACCAATTGATAAGACCCTAAAGGTCTTATCGTCGCTCTAATACCAAATGATAAGACCCTAAAGGTCTTATCGTCGCTCTGATACCAATTGATAAGACCCTAAAGTCGTATCGTAAAAAAGAAGAAGAGAAAGGGGAGAAATGAGGATGATAATGATCGCTTCGAGGGGATCGACCTCCTTGATCGCTTCGAGGGGATCGACCCTCCTTGATCACTTCGAGGGGATCGGCCTCCTTGGGTTTGTCCAAAACAGAATAGTATTTTTCATAGATTATTTAAAAGAAGCAGTTACATCCCTATTTATAGAGTTCCACCCAAAGTCCATCAGGACTTGAACTTTAATAATAAATAAATATTAAATAAACCTCTACTTGACTCTAACTGAACCAAACCGACTCAATAACAATTGGACTAAACAGACTCAATAAACATTATTCAAAAGCTCAGAAAAAGGGTCCTAACAGTTCCCCCCTCTTCAAATCAGCCTTGTCCTCAAGGCTGATTAGCATCAATCTCAAGGAGCTTCTCTTTCAGCACTTTAGCCATAGACTATCTGTAACACATCACAACCTATTGATCAAGTAAGTATGGTCTCCACTTTTTGATAGTGTAAGCAATAGGTCAATCTTTCAGTGTAGTAATCGTTGCAAGAAATTTCTGGCCTTTGCTATCATAAGTTAAAATCTGTCCATCAGCTTCGAATATATCACAGCCTTCAATGTGGTGGGCTAATTGGGCTGCAACTTTCCTGTCCATAAAATTATTAGTGCTATCTGTATCAATCAAAATAGTGACAGGTTGATGCTTCAAAGTTCCTCCGATTTTCATAGTTTGTGGGTTAGTGTAGCTAGCCAATGCATGCACTGTATGTTGATGGCTTCAATATCTTCATCAGTTTTTATACCTTTATGATTGGAGTCCAACTCTTTTACTTCTGGTTCCTCTCTAATTGGCTCAATCATCAGTAGTTGCCCTTGTTTACATCGGTGCTCCATACTCCATTTTTTATCATAGTACAAACCCCTTGCTGATCTTTCCTTGCTAATTTTTTTCTCATGTAGATGTGCAAATGAGATCGCAGCTATTATAGTGCGGGGTTGACGAGCCTTAACTTCACACCGGATCTCCGAATTAAGCCCTTCAATAAATGTATTCAGAAGCTGTCGTTCCGACCAATCTCTAGCTTGATTTGACAATCTTTCAAACCTACTCTGATATTCCAACACTGTAGAAGTTTGAAAAATTTTGGTGAGCTGGCCATCAACATTCTCATATTCAGATGGGCCAAATCGAACAAGAAACCCTCTTTTGAACTTCTCTCACGAAGGAACTCCGTAAACAGTTTCATACCAATCGTACCACTGGAGTGCATCTCCATTGAGCTGTATTAAGGCTATTTCCACCTTGGATTCTTCTAGAGTTCTATGAAAATAGAAAAACTTTTCTGCCCTAGAGATCCAACTAGTTAGATCTCCATCTTTCCATCTCGGAAATTCCACCTTCATGTGTAAGTAGTTTGTGTCACAATCTTGGGGCCTATTTCTTGTATTTTCAGATCTGTGCAACATAGAACTTGAGCTCCCACCTTGTTGAAATTTACTAAGGCTCCCCAGTAAGTCCTTTTTGAAATCATTAAGTACTTCTTGTAACCGGTTCTCAATTCTAATTTTCAATGCTTCCATTTGTGCTTTCACTGAGTTACCGGTGGCCATTTCGTAAGACTACAAATCTGTAATCTCAACTCATATTTTTGGTGTTAGTCAAGGGTATCAATCACTGCCCTATTCAGTGCTGCTGTTGTGACGCAGTCGGTGGCAACACTATGAGAATGAAGGGTTGCTGCGAGGATGCAGGGATGTAGCTGCAGTCGCTGTGTGGGAAGCAGCGATGCTTGTTGCGGTCGCTACGTAGAGGGATCGCTGTTGCTGAGGGCTTGGAGGCAGTGATGGTGGTGCGGCTAGGGCAGCACCGCTGCGATGGCTACGACAGCGCGGATGGAAGGCAACGTTGCTATGTTTTTGTCACACTACGGAAGGAGGCGCTGGTGAGAGGCAACGATGCTTGTTGCAGTCGCTGCGTGGAGGGATCGCTGCTACTGAGGGCTGGGAGGCAGCGATGGTGATGTGGTTAGGGGAAGTGCCGGCAAGGACTCGCCACTGCTGTGGCTGCGATGGAGGAAGAGTTGCTGCCCTGTGTTTTTGTCACTGTGTGAGATGAGAGCGCCGAGGCTGAAAGGCGACGGTTGTGACTGTTGTGACCCAAGGAAGCAATCGTCAAGTAGTCGGGTTGAGGCTGCAGTGATGCCAGCCAACAACTACAGCAGCGGAGGCAGAACAAGAGGGAGGTGGCATTGAAGCGGCCGGGGTTGAGGCTGCAGTGGTGGCAACCGGCGGCTGCGGCAAAGATGCAGAGCAAGGGGGCTGCAGCAACGGTACAGATCGAGGGGGTTGAGGTGAAGGCTGCGGTGGCTGGCAGCAGCAGTCGTGGCAGGCTGGGCGGCGAGCGGCGTCATCGCTAGCTGGGCAGTAGTGGCGACGGTGGAGAAGGAGGAGTCGGCGGTGTCGCGTTTGGGAAGGGCAACTGGTGAGTTGCCCTGTTTCTGTCACTACGGATGTAGAACAAGGAGGATCGGCGGCTGGGAGGCGTGCGGCGGTTGTCGCACGGTGGCTGGCAGCGGTGGTGACTCGGCAACGAAGGAGAGGGGTGGCGTTGAAGTGGTAGAGAAGCAGCGGCGGCGGTAGAGGCAACCGGCGCCTACGGCAGCAGAGGGACCGGCGGCTGCTCTGTTTTTATCGCACCACAGAAACAACGACGCCGACAGATCGCGCGGCCGAAGCTGCAACCGAGGTAAGGCAGCGATGGTGGTGCGGCAAGGGCAGCATCGCCGACGGTAGAAGCAGCGATGGGTGGTCCGCTGGCTGGGAAATGGCGGTCGCGGCCCTTCTCGCTCGAGCGAGAGGCAGGCAGCGAAGTCACTGGCCGGGGAGGGGGGGGGGAAGGGCAGCGGCGACGGTGGTGGCTGTTGGCTGGGCAGCAGCGGCGGCGGGTGGGCTGGCCGGAAACAGGGGTCCAGTAGGGGAAGCAAGGGTGGCAGTGGCTTCTTCTTCTTCCTCTTGCTTTTTTTTTTTTTTCCAAAGATGAAGATAACTGTAGCAATGGGCAGCGGCGACGCAGAGGTTCCTTCTTGGTTGAGAAGGATCAGTGTTCGTGACGGTCGGCTTCACCCTTCTCACACAATTTTTTTTTTTTTTTATTGCCACGGCAATACTGCAGCGAGAACGCCAAGAATCACCGCTCTGATACCAAATGATAAGACCCTAAAATCTTATCGTGGAAGAAAGGGGAGAAATGGGGATGCTCTGATACCAATTGATAAGACCCTAAAGGTCTTATCGTCACTCTGATACCAAATGATAAGACCCTAAAGGTCTTATCGTCGCTCTGATACTAATTGATAAGACCCTAAAGTCGTATAGTAAAAAAGAAGAAGAGAAATGGGAGAAATGAGGATGATAATGATCACTTCGAGGGGATCGGCCTCCTTGATTGCTTCGAGGGGATTGGCCCTCCTTGATTACTTCGAGGGGATCGGCCTCCTAGGGTTTGTCCAAAACATAATAGTATTTTTCATAGATTATTTAAAAGAAGCAGTTACATCCCTATTTATAGAGTTCCACCCAAAGTCCATCAGGACTTGAACTCTAATAATAAATAAATATTAAATAAACCTCTACTTGACTCTAATTGAACCAAATCGACTCAATAATAACTGGACTAAACAGACTTAATAAACATTATTCAAAAGCTCAGAAAAAGGGTCCTAACATGTGTGCACAAAGGCGAGCATCTCCTTATCATATGTTGACTTATTTTGATAGGAGGGAGATAATGCCTTGCTAGTATATGTGAGTGGTCGACCATCTTATATGAGAATGGCTCCAATTCCGACTCCAGATGCGTCGGCCTCAATAATGAAGGGTCGGTTGAAATCTGGTAGTGTTAGTACCGGGGTCGTCGTCATGGCTGCCTTAAGTTTGTCGAAGGCAGCGGAGGCTCTGTCTAACCATTGGAAGACATCTTTTTCCAGTAAGAAAGTAAGTGGTGCATTGATCTTAACATAGTTTTTCATGAACTAACGATAGTAGCCTGTTAAACCCAGAAAGCCATGTAGCAATTTTATGTTCCTCGGGGTAGGCCAGTTTTGCATTGCTTCAATTTTGAAGGGGTCCACTGTCACACCTTCCTCTGATATGATATGCCCAAGATATTCCACCTTCTGTTGAAGAAAGCAAAAATTCATAGTGGTTGTTGTGTGTTCAAAAGGTGGTTTTCGGTATGTCTTCTTCGCACACTCATATTTAATGATACCCGGATCAAAGGTCCAGCTTTATGAAGATTTGTGCTCCCTTTCATCTAGCAATTCATCTGCTATTGGAATAAGGTATTTGTCCTTGATGGTTATGCCATTGAGAGCTCGGTAATCAATACATATTCGTCATGTTCCGTCCTTCTTGCGTACAAGTAGCACCGGTGAAGAGTAGAGGTTGCAACTTGGCCGAATAACTCCTATTTCAAGCATCTATTTTACAATCTTTTCTATTTCATCCTTTTGAAGATGTAGATATTGATATGGCCGAGTATTTGCTTGAGGTTTGCCTAAAAGAATCGTTATATAATGATCATGCCGACGGGTAAGAGATAGGTTATACAGTTCATCAAATATATCTGAAAATTCAGCAAGCAAAGGTAGTAGGTTTGGATCTTCAAATTCTATTGACTCTCCCTTAGTTTGCTGCTCAAGTTGTACCAAAAATCTGCTACATGCTTTATGCAAAAACTTCTCCATTTATTGTGTGTAAATCGTCGTTACGTCGCCCCCACGTTTCCCGTTCAATATCACCTGTTTCTCCTTACTGTAAAATTTCATAATTAGTTGCATAAAATTCCAAGAAATATCACCTAATGTTGTCAAACATTTAATTATGAGCATGGCCTCATGATCATCAAGAGGGAGAAGGAAGAAATATGCAATTATCTCTTGGTAAGGCCTCATGATCAGCAATAGTTTCACTTGCGGGCGCCTACGATCATACTTCAAAATCCATCCATCGGCGACCTTAACGTAAAACCTGATAGGTAAGGCCATCTAGATAGTAACCTTACTGTTTAGAAAGTTATTAGTACTGCCCGTGTCGATGAGAACAGTGATCGGTTGTTGTTTGAGAAGGCCTCCAACTTTCATCATTTTTGGGTTTGAGTAGCCGGCTAGTGTATGTACCGTAACTTCGATCGGTTGTGGCTCTTCTTCTACATCTTCTTCTTTATGTTCAAGATTCTCTTCTGGATGTTCAATGACCTCTTCTTCTATTGGTTTAATCATAAGAAGTCTCCCTTTACTACAGTGATGCTCACGGCTCCACGGCTCGTCATAATGCCAACATAACCCCTTCGCATATTGCTACCGAAGCTCTTCTCTTGTTAACCTCTTTGGCTTACCACCCAGTGTAGGCGGTGGTACCGCCCGTACCCTAAAATTTCGGGGGTTTGAATTTTGGGCTCCAAATTTGAATCCATTTGAGGCCTATAAATACCCCAGCTATTCTTGCATGGATTAGTAAGAAATATTAAGCAAAACTATATGATTATAAAGTTATAAACCTTAGAAAGTTGAGTTCCCTCCTCCCAAAGCTTAGAGAGAGTTCTAAGAGAGATGTGAGAGGGATACCTTGTAAAAGAGAGTTGTAAAAGGTTATCTCCTAAACTTGTGAAAAGGAGAAGAGGGGTGTAAAAGGGTAGTTGGTCTTCGCCCATTGAAAGAAGACCGATAGTGGATGCCGATGGCCTCGACGGAAGAGGAATCGACGAAGTGGATGTAGGTCACCACGACCGAACCACTAAAAAAATCTAGTTTGCGTTTCTCTTATGTAATTTACTTTACTGCAAACCACTTTACTTGCTTTACATCCACTATGCTCTTTCGTACGCTTTCAAAGTTAATACCTTTACGAAATGGTTTTTTGTCAAAAATGGATTTAATCGCATTGAAGTTTTGAACTGACATAATTTTTACCGCTGCATAAATTCACCCCCCCCCCCTCTTAGTGCCGACTCTTTTCCTAACAGCTATCTCCTCCGTATACCAGTAAAAGATCCTTAGTCCTTCTCAAGTACTAAGGATACACTCTACTGCCTTCTAGCATTTTAAACTTGGATCTGCCTAATACTTTCTCGTAACACTTAGAGCATGTATTATATCAGGCCTGGTACGTAACATAGCATACATGATAGACCCTATCACTGAGGTATAGGGTATCCTATCTATGTTTGCTCTTTCTATAGGAATCTTTGAGGACATACTCTTAGAAAGTGATATTCTATGTCTCATTAGTATGAGACCTCTCTTGAAATTTTTCATGCCTAACCTTTCGATAATGGTGTCTATGTACCTAGATTAGGACACGCCAAGTATCCTTTTAGATTTATCTCTATAGATTCAAATCCCCAAAATATAGGATACTTCTCCTAAATCTTTCATGGAGAAGTGCCTAGATAACCAAGCCTTAACCATGGAGAGCATTCCTATATCATTCCCAACGATTAGGATGCCATCCACATATGCCACCAAGAATGTGAGAGCACTCTTACATACCTTCCTATATATACAAGGCTCATATTTATTCATAACAAAGTCATAAGATCTGATTGCCTCATCAAATCTTATGTTCCAACTTTGGGAAGCTTGTTTTAGTCCATAGATGAACTTAAGCAATCTACACACCTTATTTAAACTTTCCTTATACATAAATCCCTTAGGTTATATCATATGCACCTGCTCCTCAAGATTGCTATTGAGGAATATATTTTTTATATCCATTTGTCAGATCTCATAATCATAGTATGTTGCAATGACTAATAGAATTTGGATAGATTTCAACATGGCCACAGGTGAGAATTTTTTATCGTAGTCAATACCTTGCTTTTAACGATACCCTTGTAGGTCTCTATCTTTCCATTTCCTCAAATCTTCTTCTTGAAGATCCACTAGTAACTAATGGGTACAATACCCTCAGGTGTATCAACTATATTCCAAACCTTATTGGAGTACATAAAATCCATATTAGAATTCATGGCCTCTTATCACTTCCTAGAGTCTATTCTTGTAATAGTCTCCTCAAAGATCTAAGGATCGAAATCCTTAATGTCATCACTCTTGATATATCCTATATATCTTTTAGGAGGGTTGGATACTCTACTGGACTTACACAAAGTTGGAACTTGTGTGCTAGGTACCGAAACATATTTGTCATGTGGAATGGTGCTTAAGCTAGGTTCTCCAACCTCACTTAACTCTTTCACACTCCTACTATTTCCACTAAGAATATGTTTTTTTTCAAGGAACACCACTATATTAACAACAAAGACCTTTTAACCCTCGGAATGATAGAAATAATATCCACAAGTCTCATTGGTGTATCCCACAAATTTACATTATTTCGTCCTTCACTCCAACTTATCGGGGTTGTATCTCTAACGTAGGTAGGACATCCTTAAATCTTAACAACCTTAAGATCATGCTTTTTCTCTTTCTATATCTCATATGTAGATACTACCACTTTAGATGGAACTCTATTTAGAAGTTAAATTATGGACTTTATGGCGTATCTCCAAAAAGTGACTGCACCATGTCCAATAGTGTGTGGTTCCTCCTTTCCAATATATCATTAAGCTAATGTGTATAAGGAGGAGTTTATTATGATAGTGTTAGGACTCTAGCTAGGAGAGTTCTAATTGAGAGGGGCATTCATGTTAACCTACCTAGCTGACCCCTATTAAAGAGGTGAAGAGGCCGGTTAGGGTTAGGAGGTTATTTCTTGGAGAAGCATTAGGAGTTGTAAAGGAATAAGAGTCTTGAGTAGGAGTCCTATTAGGAGTTGTTTTTAGAGAAGCATTAGGAGTTATAAAGGAATAGGAGTCTTGATTAGGAGTCATATTAGGAGTTAGAGTTTAGAAGCCCTATAAATAGTCATGTATTCATCCTCTTTTAACAAGCAATAGATGAATCTTTTCTGCAGCCTTTGAGCAGCAATTTGGAGGAAGGAACCCCTATAGAGTTCCAAGGAGGCCAATCCCCTAAAGAAATCAACCCCAAGCTTAGAATCTGTAAGGGTTCTATCATCTGGTATCAGAGCAATTTTCTTAGCATCTCGCTGCCCTTCCACAGCCATCCATTAGCCCTCCACAACTGCCCAAAGCAATTCCCACAATTGCATAAAAGATCGTCGCTGAATTCCGCTATCATCTCCACCACCGCGGATCATCCTTTAATCTCCTCGTGAATTACAACAGGTTTTGGTTTCCTACCTTACTACTGCTGTAATTTAGTTATTCTTATACAAAAATCCAAAAAAAATTATTCCTATATTCCTGCGAATTCCTTTCATCACAAAAGTTATCATCTTTATGAACGAAGGATTGCTGTAGAAAATTTCAATCGTATATTGTTGCCTTAACCGATCTATTTGCAACCCTTTTTGAATAAAATTTCACTTCATAGATCATCTTAGCTTCCATCTAAGATTGAATTAATGAGGAATTCATCTCTAAAAATGTTCTTGTGTTGCTGCAAATTTTCATTGCAAACCGCTGAAATTTTTCGACGAGAATTCTGCTACCACAACTTGCACCAATTTGCTTGCTGTTATACTACCATTTTTTTTTTTATTAAATTGGTCATCTTTGTTGTTATATAAACCAATATTTTTCTATCAAATTCTCTCCTCATATCTCTCAATTTTTTCTGGAAATTTCATCAAGAAACCACTGTTTCTTCGACGATAATTCTGCTCTTACAAGACAACATATATCTGCAGCAACTTCCAATGATTTCTATCAAACCTTTGCTGCCATCTACCATAGATTTAAAACTTTTTTCCCTAACCTTCATCCACTACCATCACAGCCCTAAAACTCTACTAAACCATACCCTCAAACTGCATCCAAAATAAGCCTAAACCGCAGCCTATATCCACCAATCCACCAACCCTTTCGACCACCACTTCTCTCAACCTATACATGCCTTTAACCCGACAATAAAAGAGAGATCTTAATATTACAGATTTGGAGACATATAATATAGCATCTGAGGAGGCAATCAATGCTAGATTTGTAGCATTCGAGGCACGAATGGAGGGTAAGATTTGGACTCTCTTTACCGAACTTAGTTTGGGCCGACCATCAAGCCCGAAGAAATCACATCAAGGAGAGAGCTATGACCAATCACACCAAGCTTGAAGAGATAACTTCCAAGAGAGGGGAAGCTCTATGACTGATTCTAACTATCCATGCATGAGAATGGACTTTCCTAGATGGGAAGAAGGAGACCCAATTGGTTGGATCTAATGCACGGAGCAATATTTTTGGTACCACAAAACCACAAACGCATCTATGATGGAAATTATGGCTATACATCTTAAAGGGGATGCCATACAGTGGTTTGACTAGTTTGAACACACTCATGGAGTCCTCTCATGGCGATAATTCAAAGAAGGACTGCTGATCAGCTTCGGACCAACTGATTACGAGAACATTGACGGACAACTAGCAAAGATCCGACAAACCTCCACCATTCAGGAGTACCAAACCAGGTTTGAGAGTCTAATCAAACTCATGATTAGTCTGAAAAATAGCTATTAGAGACCTTCATTGAGGGCTTGAAGCCAGATATCCGGGGAGAAGTAAAAGCACGACAACCATACACGCTTATGGCAGCCATCTCTTTCGCACGACTTCAAGAGGAGCAATTGAACCATGAAGCTCAGAGGACTAGAGTTACTCCCCAACCAGTAATACTGAAGCCCTCAGCCCCCTCTACTGTCAATCAAGCCCCTGCACTAAAAAGGTTGACAAAAGAAGAGCTTCGGGAGCGATCTGCGAAGGGGTTATGTTGGCACTACGACGAGCCATGGAGCCACGAGCATCGCTGTAAAAAAAGGAGACTTTTTGTGATTGAACCAGTAGAAGAAGAGGTCATTGAACATCCAGAAGAGAGCCTTGAACATGAAGAAGAAGATGTGGAAGAAGAGCCACAACCAATCAACTTTACGGTACATGCACTAGCCGGCTACTCAAACCCGCAAATGATAAAAGTTGGAGGCCTTCTCAAACAACAACCGATCACTATTCTCATCGACACGAGCAGCACTAAAAACTTCCTAAACAGTAAGGTTGCTTCTCGAATGATGCTCCACATTGAAGGTTGCAGCAAGTTCGACATAAAGGTCACTGACGGAAGAATCCTAAAGTGCGACCAAAGATGTCCGCAGGTGAAACTATTACTGCAAGACCAAGAAATTATCACCGGCTTCTTCCTCCTACCAATTGATGACTATGAGGCTGTGCTTGGCATAGAATGGTTGACAATGCTAGGTGATGTCTCTTGATACTTCTCCAAATTAATTATGAAATTCTACTTCAAAGGCAAACAGATCATCCTACGCGGGAAGCACGGAAGCAACGTAACCACCGTTTGAACCCAACGAATGGAGAAAGATTTGCACAAGGTAAATGGTGGCTTTTTTATGCATCTCTAACAGCAACTAGAGGGGAAGAAAATAGAAATTGAAGATCAAAATCTCACATAATTTCTTGCTAAATTTTTTGACATTTTTGCTGAGTCGTGTAGTCTTCCTCCTACTCGGCAACATGACCATCGGATTCCAATCCTTCCAGGCAAGCCACCAGCAAACACTTGGCCGTACTAATAGCCTCACCTCTAGAAGGATAAAATTGAAAAGATTGTAAAGGAGATACTTGAAACAAGGGTGATTCGGCCAAGTTGCCACCCCTATTCCTCACTGGTGCTACTTGTACGCAAGAAGGACGGAACTTAACGGATGTGCATCGACTACCGAGCTTTAAATGTCATCACTGTCAAGGACAAGTACCCAATACCAGTGATGGATGAACTTTTTGATGAGTTAAAAGGAGCTTGAGTCTTCACGAAGTTGTGTTAGGATCAAGAGCACTAAGAGGGGGGGGGGGGTGAATTAGTGCAGCGGAAATCTTTCAGCGATTTAAAACGAAAGCTGCGTTCGTTCGATAAAAACTATTTTGATGCAAAAGCCAATTTTAAGATTACTTAAGATTAAGCGCAGTTTTACTTCTTAACGCAGTTTACGTCTAAACCCAGTTTGCGTCTAAGCGCAGTTTACGTCTAAGCGCAGATTGCGTCTAAGCGCAGTTTGCGTCTAAACACAGTTTGCGTCTAAACACAGTTTGCGTCTAAGCGCAGTTTGCGTCTAAACGTAGTTTGCGTCTAAACGCAGTTTGCGTCTAAGCGCAGTTTACGTCTAAACGCAGTTTGCGTCTAAACGCAGTTTGCGTCTAAACGCAGATGACAGTTTGCAGTTCTAAATGAAATCAAGACGTAAACGTAAACTGCACAGAACCTTGTTCGTAAAAGCGCAGAAGACAGTTTGCAGTTGTAAATGAAATCAAGACATAAACGTAAACTGCACAGAACCTTGTCCGTAAAAAAAGCGCAGAAGACAGTTTGCAATTGTAAGTGAAATCAAGATGTAAACGTAAACTGCATAGAACTCATTCGTAAAAGTGCAGAGAGACAATTTGCAGTTTGTAGATGGAATCAAGACGTAAACGTAAATTGCACAGAATTCGTTCGTAAAAGCGCAGAGAGCAGTTTGCAGTTTGTAAATGGAATTAAGACGTGAACGTAAACTGCACAGAACTCGTTCGTAAAAGCGCAGAGAGCAGTAGCTATGTAGGAGGTTTGCAGTAATGATAAAGTGCTCAAAATAAACGCAAACCAGAGATTTAGAGTGGTTCGGTCAGTCTTGACCTACTCCACTTTTGGCTTCCTCCACCGATGAGGTTACCGACGTCAACTAGAGGCCTTCCTTCAATAGGCGAAGGCCAACTACCCTCTTACAGATTTACTCCTTTTGACGGGCTTAGGAGACAACCCTTACAGATGTTTTCTCTCCTCTCTTTACAACTCAAACTTGAAGAACAGAAGGAGGAGGAAAACTAGCAGTTTTGAGCTCTAAGAACCACTGAAAAGATCAAGATTTCGGGTAAGTTCTGTATCTTTTCAGTGCTGAATGGGTGGGGTATTTATAGGCCCCAACCCAGTTCAAATTTGGAGCTCAAAACGATCAAATCCCAGAATTCCGGGATCAGGCGGTTGCACCTCCTGACTGGAGAGGTTGCACCGCCTGGCAGAGCTCGAAGACCGAGCTCAGGCGGTGCCACCTCTCTGTCAGGGAGGTTGCACCGCCCAGTCTTGCTCGAAGACTGAGCCGCAGGCGGTGCCACCTCCTGGCTAGGGCGGTTGCACCTCCCAGTCTCGCTGGGAGACATAGCCTGGGCGGTGCTACCTCCTGGCTGGGGCGGTGCCACCTCTTTCACTATTTCAGCTCACTTGGTTTGGCTCCAAACTTGGCCCAAACCAGTCCGAACTTGGGCCTAATTGGCCCCTACTTGGGTTATAGGATTAACACCTAATCCTAACCCTAATTAATGTGCTAACTATGATTTTAAAGACATTTTATAAGCTATTACAAAGTCCGCAAGTCAAGACTTCTTTTGGCGAGCTTTCGGCAAACTTCCGGCGGTCTTCCGATGAACTCTTGGAAACCATTCTGCGGACTCCCGGCAAGCTCCTAGACTTCACGATTTGTTCTTAGCGAGTTCCAACGAGCTTCTTCGGCAAGCTCCGATCTTTCTCGGCGAGCTCCGCGAACTCCCAATGAACCTTCCGGCGAGCTTCCGAAAAACCCTTCGGCAAGCTCCCAACTCATTCTCGGCTAGTTCCGGTAGCATTCCCGACGAACCTTCGGACTTCCGTCGAACTCTCGAACTTGCAACAAATCCTTCGCGCTTGACTCCGACACTTTGTTTCGCTTTATGTCTTCATCGTTATCATAGCTAATCCTGCACAATTAAAGAAAAACTTCGATCGAGACAATTAATCCTAAGCAATTAACCAAGTTGTCCGGCATGTCATTGGTCCCTCGACGCTTCGTCCGATTCTTCGGCGCATCGTCCTTTCATGCAGCTTATTGCCCAATCGGCCAGTTGACTCCGCAACTCCGATATCCTTGGCACAATACCCGCTCTTCTTGGCCCGATGCCCGAGTCCACGGCCCGAAGCCTTCTGTCGATACGTCGACCGATCCACCGGCCCGACGTCCAATCTTCTGACATGTTCCTCCGGCTCAACATGATGTTCCTGCTTTAATTGTTTCATCCTGATCGAAGCACCCTGCGTCACTCAAAACGCAGATTAAATCATAAACATATATCAAGTAGTTTCATCATCAAAATACGAGATTCAACAATCTCCCCCTTTTTGATGATGACAACCACTTGATGATGGAGTTAAACTTAACTCCCGGAGTTTAAACAAACTCCCCCTATCAATATGCCATATTGATAGAAACTTGAATTCAAACTGAATTCAAGTCATTGCAATATTCATCATGAATACTTGCAACACGTCAACATGAACATATGCATAAACTTATGCATCACATGTCATGTCATCAACATACTTTCATCAACATACTTCTCCCCCTTTGTCATCAACAAAAAGGAGAAGTATCACAATCAAGTGTTTGTGATATTGGTTCAACTCATTGCATGAAAAACATAATATCAAGTTTTATCATCATGCAGTTTTGAAGCCAAAAAATTTAGCAAATGTTACATCATGCTTAGAACATTCAAGCTATCAAGTTTTAGATATACAAGTTTTACAGTATACAAGATAGCACTTGGTATGAAAATTAGAGATGTTCAAGATAGCAAGTTCTATATCATGCAAGCTAGCAAATTAGAGATGTTCAAGAAGGCAACTCTTACTTCTTGAAATATGCAAATTTGTCAAGTTTTGCTAGATGTGCAAGTCAGCATTTTTACCTCTTGAGATAGGCAAGATAGCACATATGCTTCTTTTGAGATAGCAACTTTTCGCTTCTCTTTAGACTACAAGCTAGCAATTTTTACGATATACAAGTTTCGCAATATACAAGCTAGCAAAAACTTCGAAAGCAAATGCAAGATAACTTTCTTGTGTAGGCTCATGATTATTGCTTCCTATTGTAATGTGCAGGTTGCAAGTCTTGCTTCTTGAGATATTCAAGATAGTGATTTTCAAGAAGACAATTTTTGCTTCTTGAAATAAGCAAGTTAGCAATCAAGTTTTTGCATCTTCTTGACTTGTGCAAGCTAGCTATCTCCCCCTTTGTCATTGTCAAAAAGAAAGGAAGAATACAGTTTTGTAGTTCTTTTTCCTTTTACAACGATTTCAAAATCATGACAAAGGATGAATAATCAAGTTATGAATGTCAAGACAATTTTTCATCATGAATATTTTATCATTGCATGCATCGTTATCATAGGTTGAAGTATTACATGCATAATTTCATATCACCATTCATAATTACATTAATGTTTCAATATAGCAATTTCTTCTCAAAGTGTGTAACTTAGCACTCATAGCATTTTAAATCATGATTTACATCATATGCAACACATCACATCATAATTAGAAAGCACAAGTATTGCATGCATAATTGCACATCATAAATGTTTCATATCATGATGGTATCAATTTTGTCAAATTATATCCTACCATGCATGATCAAAACTTCTCCCCATTTTATCATTTCAAGGCATCATAGATCAAGTTATGATTCGTGATTCATCATAAAGCAAGTTAGTTTTCAATCATCACATAAGGCATTTAAGGAATTTTTGAAACATAGGAGAATGATTAATTTAAGCATACAATGTTTCAATCCAATTCAAGTCATGAATATCAATGCTTTCATATTGTGAGTATCAATTCATGAATACCACAGGATATTATTTGTGACTTCAATTTTGCAAGATCAAGATTATGATTTAGATAAAACTTATTCAAATCAAATCATTAACTTGAAATTCATAATCAAGTCATTAAAATTAATTTCGAGATTCACAAAATATCATGAAATCATTAATCTCGATCAGATGGGAAAAGCATTTTTTAAGAGATTCTTTTTCATCTAATCATGCCTTAGTCTTTATATGCCAAATTAAGATAAGCATGAAAGTTCAAGACAAAAGGCAAAGAAATCTTGTTATTTCTATATTATGAAATATATGATATCAAGGCTCATGATTCATTTGAAAAGATATAGTATAAAGAGCAACTTGAAACATTATTATCAAGATCACATTTTAAAATATTCCAAGTTTTAAGATATTAATATGACACTTCATTGAATTCTAAGAAATCAAAAGACAAGTTGCATTTCATTTGAAGAACTCCTTTTTGATAAGCTTCAAGATCATGATTTTAATAATTATTCTCTTTAGCAATGAATCACAAAAGCACTTTATTTTTGCATAAGAAATCTCATTGTATTATGATTTATAAATTCTTTTTCTGCACATGAATCATATGTATGTGAAACAAATCTTTGCAAGCAAAAATACTATCATTCATATTTCAAGATGGAATTTATAAGCAGGAATCATTTCATCAAATCTATTTTAGAAAATTATTTTTCATAAGTGTATGAGTAAATCCGATAGTTAGGATACCACTTGTTAAGTGAATCCGAAAATGAAATTAACACTTTCATATATTCAGACATGATTTTTGCTATAGATTTTGAATTTAAATCATGAAGATCAAACAAGCTTATGATCATGAATAACTTAAAATCTCATGCATAAAATTGTTAATCATTGTATCATAACCATTTAATATTATTATGCATTACTTTAAATCAAACGTGATTTCATTCAACAATGTTAATCAAACATGATACACATTATTACTTCTTAACCATGATTTCATATTTTCAATCAAATTTTGTTTGTTTATCATAAAATATGCAATATTATCATTTTCGAAATTACTAGCATGATCATGATTTTGTAATAAATTTTTTTTTTTTAACATGTAATTTTCAAGAAAATTAATTCTAAACTAAAAAAGAAAACTACATCATGAAAGCATCAAGTAATTTCAAAATAAACCAAAGGCATTACCTCAACATTGTAGGCTGTTAAGGCGTAGTTTGCCGCCTCGCTTTTGTTGATTTTTTCTTCATCTTCGGAGGAGCTCGATTCATCCCAATTTTTGTTCTTCTTCTTGCGTTTAAAGCAAGTAGTTCCATTCTTTTTGCTTTTTAATTTTCGTTTCATTTGTAGTTTAAGTTCACCATCACTTGAGCTTATGCTCGAGTGGTCTTCAAATGTTCTATGTCTCAAATCCTTCCTGTTCTTTGGAAGGTTGTTTTGTTCATCATTGTCCTCATCACTTGAGTCATCGCTCAAGTGGCATTCATTTGTCCAGAGTTCCAAATCCTTCCTGTTCTTTGGAAGGTGATTGTATTCAACATGTTCATCATGTGCATTGTGCACCATTTCATATGTCATTAACGAACCAATTAGTTCTTCAAGTGGTAAGTTGTTTAGGTTTTTAGCTTCTTGTATTGCAGTTACTTTTGAATCCCACTTCTTAGAAAGAGAACGCAAAATCTTGTTCACAAGTTCAGAATTAAAAAAACATTTGCCAAGAGCTCTTAAACCATCGACGACATCCGTAAAACGGGTGTACATGTCAACAATGGTTTCGCTTGGCTTCATTTGAAAAAGCTCGAAATCATGCAGTAAAATATTAACTTTCGAGTCTTTGACTCTACTAGTTCCTTCGTGCGTGATTTCAAGAGTGCGCCAAATATCGAAAGCCGTTTCGCACAAAGAAACCTGATTGAACTCATTTTTGTCCAAAGCACAAAATAAGGCATTCATAGCCTTTGCGTTTAAAGAAAAATACTTCTTCTCCAAATCCGACCATTCGTTCATCGGTTTGGAGGGAAGTTGAAAACCGTTTTCAACAATATTCCATAAATCCAGATTCAGAGAAATCAAGAAAACTCTCATTCGAGTTTTCCAATAAGTGTAGTCCAATCCGTTAAAGAACGGTGGACGAACAACCGATAAGCCCTCCTGAAGAGCCATTTCTCTCGGGTGTAAATCCGAAATGAGAAATACCCCACTCTGATACCAATTGTTAGGATCGAGAGCACTAAGAGGGGGGGGGGGGGGGGTGAATTAGTGCAGTGGAAATCTTTCAGCGATTTAAAACGAAAGCTGCGTTCGTTCGATAAAAACTATTTTGATGCAAAAGTCAATTTTAATATTACTTAAGATTAAGCGCAGTTTTACTTCTTAACGCAGTTTACGTCTAAACCCAGTTTGCGTCTAAGCGCAGTTTATGTCTAAGCGCAGATTGCGTCTAAGCGCAGTTTGCGTCTAAACACAGTTTGCGTCTAAACACAGTTTGCGTCTAAGCGCAGTTTGCGTCTAAACGCAGTTTGCGTCTAAACGCAGTTTGCGTCTAAGCGCAGTTTACGTCTAAATGCAGTTTGCGTCTAAACGCAGTTTGCATCTAAACGCAGATGACAGTTTGCAGTTCTAAATGAAATCAAGACGTAAACGTAAACTGCACAAAACCTTGTTCGTAAAAGCGCAGAAGACAGTTTGCAGTTGTAAATGAAATCAAGACGTAAACGTAAACTGCACAGAACCTTGTCCGTAAAAAAAGCACAGAAGACAGTTTGCAGTTGTAAGTGAAATCAAGACGTAAACGTAAACTGCACAGAACTCATTCGTAAAAGCACAGAGAGACAGTTTGCAGTTTGTAGATGGAATCAAGACGTAAACGTAAACTGCACAGAATTCGTTCGTAAAAGCACAGAGAGCAGTTTGCAGTTTGTAAATGGAATTAAGACGTGAACGTAAACTGCACAGAACTCGTTCGTAAAAGCGTAGAGAGCAGTAGCTATGTAGGAGGTTTGCAGCAATGATAAAGTGCTCAAAATAAACGCAAACCAGAGATTTAGAGTGGTTCGGTCAGTCTTGACCTACTCCACTTTTGGCTTCCTCCACCGATGAGGTTACCGACGTCAACTAGAGGCCTTCCTTCAATAGGCGAAGGCCAACTACCCTCTTACAGATTCACTCCTTTTGACGGGCTTAGGAGACAACCCTTACAGATATTTTCTCTCCTCTCTTTACAACTCAAACTTGAAGAACAGAAGGAGGAGGAAAACTAGCAGTTTTGAGCTCTAAGAACCACTGAAAAGATCAAGATTTCGGGTAAGTTCTATATCTTTTCAGTGCTGAATGGGTGGGGTATTTATAGGCCCCAACCCAGTTCAAATTTGGAGCTCAAAACGATCAAATCCCGGAATTCCGGGATCAGGCGGTTGCACCTCCTAACTGGAGAGGTTGCACCGCCTGGCAGAGCTCGAAGACCGAGCTCAGGCGGTGCCACCTCTCTGTCAGGGAGGTTGCACCGCCCAGTCTTGCTCGAAGACTGAGCCCCAGGCGGTGCCACCTCCTGGCTGGGGCGGTTGCACCTCCTAGTCTCGCTAGGAGACATAGCCTGGGCGGTGCTACCTCCTGGCTGGGGCGGTGCCACCTCTTTCACTATTTCAGCTCACTTGGTTTGGCTCCAAAATTGGCCCAAACCAGTTCGAACTTGGGCCTAATTGGCCCCTACTTGGGTTATAGGATTAACACCTAATCCTAACCCTAATTAATGTGCTAACTATGATTTTAAAGACATTTTATAAGCTATTACAAAGTCCGCAAGTCAAGACTTCTTCTGGCGAGCTTTCGGCAAACTTCTGGCGGTCTTCCGATGAACTCTCGGAAACCATTCTGCGGACTCCCGGCAAGCTCCTAGACTTCACGATTTGTTCTTAGCGAGTTCCAACGAGCTTCTTCGGCAAGCTCCGATCTTTCTCGGCGAGCTCCGCGAACTCCCAACGAACCTTCCGGCGAGCTTCCGAAAAACCCTTCGGCAAGCTTCCAACTCATTCTCGGCTAGTTCCGGTAGCATTCCCGATGAACCTTCGGACTTCCGTCGAACTCTCAAACTTGCAACAAATCCTTCGCGCTTGACTCCGACACTTTGTTTCGCTTTATGTCTTCATCGTTATCATAGCTAATCCTGCACAATTAAAGAAAAACTTCGATCGAGACAATTAATCCTAAGCAATTAACCAAGTTGTCCGGCATGTCATTGGTCCCTCGACGCTTCGTCCGATTCTTCGGCGCATCGTCCTTTCCTGCAGCCTATTGCCCAATCGGCCAGTTGACTCCGCAACTCTGATATCCTTGGCACAATACCAGCTCTTCTTGGCCCGATGCCCGAGTCCACGGCCCGAAGCCTTCTGTCGATACGTCGACCGATCCACCGGCCCGACGTCCAATCTTCTGACATGTTCCTCCGGCTCAACATGATGTTCCTGCTTTAATTGTTTCATCCTGATCGAAGCACCCTGCGTCACTCAAAACACAGATTAAATCATAAACATATATCAAGTTGTTTCATCATCAAAATACGAGATTCAACAAGTTGGACCTCTGATCCGGTTACCACCAAATTCGGGTATGTGAAGACGACATTCCAAAAACTGCATTCCGCACATATAACGGCGATTATAAATTCTTGGTAATACCTTTTGGATTCACTAATGCTCCTTCAACCTTCCAAAATCTCATAAATGATATTTTTCAAAGCTTTTTTTATAAATTTATGCTGATATTTTTCGATGATATTCTCATTTACAGCCCTTCTGTTGAGAGTCACTTTCAGCATTTATGGGTTGTTTTGACGATCCTTGGGGAGAATACTCTTTTTGTTAAGCAGCGAAAGTATAGTTTTCTCTAGCAAAAAGTAAAGTACCTTGGGCACATAATATCAGAAGAAGGACTGGTGGTAGACCCAACATAAATTGAAGTAATGCAAGGCTGGCCGAAACCTACAAACATGAAATTACTATACGGGTTCCTTAGACTAACGGGCTACTACCGAAAATTTATTAAGGACTATGGGAAGATCAGCATAGCCCTCACTTCTCTACTAAAAAAAGATGTCTTCTAATAGTTGGACAAAGCCTCCGCTGCCTTTGACAAACTTAAGGCAACCAGGACGACGTCGGTACTAGCGTTACTAGATTTCAACCGACCCTTCATCATTGAGGTCGATGCATCTGGAGTCAGAATTGGAGCCGTTCTTATGCAAGATGATCGACCACTCACATATACCAACAAGGCATTATCTCCCTCCCATCAAAATATGTCAATATATGATAAGGAAATGCTCGCCATTATGCACGTAGTAACGAGGTGGAGACCCTACTTGATAGGTCGGCAATTTCTAATGAAAACCGACCTTAGAAGCCTCAAGTACTTTTTAGAGCAAAATATATCATCCTTTGAGTAACAAAAATAGGTAACCAAACTTCTTGGATTTGATTATGAAATTATTTACAAAAAGGAGAAAGAAAACGTTGTTGCAGATGCACTCTCACAGCTACCTGAGCAAGCTAACTTTTTAGCCATCTCCCTTCCTACCACCAGCTTCCTTGAGGACATTAGGGAAGAATGGAAGAAGGATCCAGAGATCAACAACATCATAAAAAGATTGGAGAAAGATCCAAGTGCAATAGCCCACTGCACTTGCGATTCGAGGGATCTACGCTACAAAGGTCGCATTGTGCTTATACCTGACTTCCCTTGCATCAAAATCATCCTGCATGAAATGCACTCCACACCTTCAACAGGGCACTCTGGATTCCTGAGAACCTACAAAAGAGTGAAGCAAAATTTTTATTGGAAATTGATGAAATAAATTATTGCTGAATATGTGGCATAATGTGATGTATGTCAACAGCACAAGGGTGAAACAATGGCAAGTCTAAGGAAGCTACAACCACTACCCATACCGGACTCGATGTGGATTGACATCTCCATGGACTTCATCGAAGGGTTGTTACCTTCCAAAGAGTTATTCCAGATGTAGGGCACTAAATTGAAAAGGAGTACGACGTATCACCCACAAACCGACGGCTAGACGAAAGTGGTGAACAGGTGCTTGGAGATAGCCCAAAGCCATCCACCAAATATGACTACCCAAGGAGAACTCCAGACCCAACCGAGTGCCATTATTGATCGACGGATCGTGACTCGACAACGATGACCCACTACTAAAGTGCTAATATAGTGGGCAAACTTACCAACAGAAGGTGCCACTTGGGAGAACTATGACGACTTGAAGATCAACTTCCTAGAATTCATGAATCGTCAGTCTCGAGGATAAGGCTGATTTGAAGAGGGCGGGTTTGTTAGGACTCTAGCTAGGAGAGTCCTAATTGAGAGGGGCATTCATGTTAACCTGCCTAGTCGACCCCTATTAAAGGGATGAAGAGGCCGACTAGAGTTAGGAGGTTATTTCTTGGAAAAACATTAGGAGTTGTAAAGGAATAAGAGTCTTATTGTCATGTAAAGATTAGTGTACAAAAACCCACAAAATTGAAAACCACACGTATGTAAAAGAGATGTTACCTATGGAGATCATATATCCTAAAAAATATATAATTCTATGGGAGACGATGAAGGAGGTTAATTGACCTCCTCTTTAATGGTAATCCACATGGCAAGCATTGTGAAGACACTCCTCAAATTACTACACAATCCTCCTTTCCATGTGCACCACTCGATCAAGAAGGGGCCGACCCTCCTTGCTATCCCCATGCCCCAAACTAGGGCTGTTGGCTAAGGAGAGAGAGAGGGAGGGGTATAGGAGGTGACAGCCAAAAGGGTCTATCCTATGCCCTCTTTGGTTCCCTCCTATATATAGAGGTCCATGTCAACTTAACCCTAATGGATCTTACCCTAATGGATACTAGATCTCCATCAAACTAACAAACTCTCTTAGATTAGTGGATTTCTACCCAATAATCTCTCATTGGCTCTTACTAGATCTTATTCATAAGATCCAATAATTCAGAGACTTTATGGATATCCAATAAGATAGGGGCTTCAATAGATATCTCATATCCGAACCTCTACTCATCGCAACACCTACCATATGTATGTGACCCTCTAGGCCCAATATCGAGCTGGTTGTGAGTCATACATATCAAAACTCTTTTTGACTTAGTAAATTATTATCTCCATAATAATTCATTCGACTAATCGACTATGGACGTATTAGGCCACTACGTCGTAGTCCGCAAACGATATAGGAGAATCTAATTTATGGACCTATCTGTCCTTAGTTATCATATATCGATAGTCCCTCAACATTGAGGCTATCTCCTTCATATACCAGTAAAAGATCCTTAGTCCTTCATGAAGTACTTAAGGATATACTTTATTTCCTTCCAATATTTCAAACCTAGATTCGCTTGATATATGCTTGTAATACTTAGAGCATGTTTGATAATGATAAAGAGGAGAGAGAGAGAGAGAGAGAAGTGCTAGCTTGCACATTTCAAAGAAAAGCAAAAACTTGCTAGCTTGAACATCTCAAGAGAAGCAAAAACTTGCTAGCTTGCATACTTCAAAGAGAAGTAAAAAACTTGCATAATTCTCATTTTTTTATTGACAAAGAGGTAGAACTTGAATGTAATCTTTGATGATTTAAAATTTTGATTATTTGAAATTATACATGCAATGATATCTTAAATCATGTTATTATGTACCTTGATGATTTAGAATCTTAACTCATGATTTGATATTATGATGCATGCAATGATAGTTTAACTATGCATATGAAGTGTGAAATGATTATTTTGATATGACCTTTGCAATGAAAGATACTATCATTGTTTCGACTTGAATTCATAGACTAGAATTAAAAGGTTATCTTTTTCTGAATTTAAGTTTATTTCAATATGACATATAGATAGGGGGAGTTTAGTTAAAACTCTATCATCAATTGATTGTCATCATTAAAAAGGGGGAGATTGTTGAATCCTAGATTTTGATGATGAAATCAATTGATAAAATTCTGAACTAACGAGCATTTAAGATAAGTGATGCAGGACAAATTTCGATCATGGAAAGATAAACTGATTACAGTAGGAGAATCAAATGTTGGGCTAGAGTGGATCATGTCAAGAGTTCGGGCATCAATTGGAAGGATCGAGCATTGAACCAAAATCAAATATTGTGAGAGGTCAACATGTCGATGGATCGGTTAATACGTTGAAGGAAAAGATGATGCACCGAAAATTCGTACG